>NC_140602.1:13937951-14170451 GCF_057381915.1 Diplotaxodon limnothrissa | reverse complement strand
ACCAAATATGCAATGGATTAACAGATTTGGAATAGAAATGATGTCTTCCATGGGAGGCAAAAAAACATTTTGTGAAAAATTAAAGGGCTATTTAGTGAAGGAAAATGTTCCATTCGATGATGTCAAAAGCTGGATGACATTACATTCAGCCAGTTCAGATATTTACAGAGTGACACATGTTACTTGATGCAGTTTCATAGGCAGGACAGCGGATCAACAAGGCTTGAAACACACATCTAGTCTGTGTGAGCTGTTGTTGTTGGTGCAGCAGAGCAGCAGGGGTCTGACTGTGACTAATGGCTGAGGAAGGAAGTGTTTTTGAAAACTGAGGAGGCAGTTCTGGTTGATGTTGTTCTCAAAATGTATGACACACAGAGACATACTGCGACCATGATTAACAGTCACCTATCAAAACATGCAAAGACAGAGGCAGAAGCCAAAGATGATGAGCTCAAAACAGAGGCTGAACCATTTTTCATTTGATTTCCAGGTGGAGAGATCAGTGGCTAGGCTTAACTTAAAATGTCAAATGTTTCACTTTGACTTAATGGAAGAAAAAAAACAGACCACATACTAGCAAGCATTTTACCCTCTTTACTTTAAAAACAGACACAGACCAGCTCTTTCACCGAGCTGTAGCATAACAAGGAGGCGTTTCAGCCCCAAAGGCCAGTGATACTTGATCATCAAACTGCCACCAATTAGAGCATTAGGAGAAGTCATTTATTTTGCCTATGTTGAAGAAGGTGCTAAACTCCATGAACCGTTCCCTCATACCCCTGCTGAAATTTCATCCAGAGCAGACCTGGCCCCACAGAGAGAAAGAGGGATATTGAGGGCTAAGTGAGACGTGGGCCCTGGAGACCAGGCTCACTGGAGTAGACCCTGCCAGTCCAGGGGCAGCGGGAGAAATGACAGCCCCCTTTCATCATTCCCCTCTCTCTCCCTCCTCTCTTTACAGTCAGGGCCAGGAAGCTGCATACTAAAAATTCACAGTTCACAAAAGAAAAAACAAAACAAAACTGCATACTCAAAATGATCGGTCATGGAGGGACACGAGAGCCCAGAGGGTTGTAAATGGTGGCTGATGCCCTCCCCTTTTTCAGCCTATGACCTAATGCAGGTAAAGAGTGAGGCTTGGTACTAGACTGCCCCCCTCTTTTGAGCCCCACTCTCAAATCTCACCATTTGGGTATTTGTGTAACCCCCTGCACTGAAACCACTGCCTGTACAAGAACTGGACGGCCCACAAGTTTCCACGTATGGTAGACAGTCAAAGGAGAGCTCTATAAGCCTTTAACCTTTTCCACATCTATTACTGAGGACAGAAGCGTCGGCACAACACTAGGTTGCATAACTCAGCGGATACAAAACATCGCTGTGTTTTTCATAAATCAACAAATGATAATTGAAATTACATGACAGAGCGCTATATTCTAGGGGACGCACAAGCCTGCCTGTGTCTCAGAAGCACAGGAAATCATAAGCCTGCATGATGTCTCATCACAGAGGTGTTCCTAGGTGTTGCTCAAGTGGTTTCCTCCGATTAGCCCACTAAAGTCTTTCCGCCAGCACCTAAACTGTTGTAACCTTTTTCCAGTTCAAATAAACCACAGCAAATGTTAGGCACACTAACTTGACGATGTCCCTTGATTTTTCTTTTCTTTCTTTTTTAAAAAAAAAAAAATTGCATTCACAGTGAAAGGCAGCACTGTTAAAGAAATTCAGGCTGTGGCAGTTGTAAAATACCACACAGCAGCACATTTTTATCCAACAAACCAGATATGATTGCTACAAATGACAGAAAAAAATAGCTGATCATCAAAACACTGCCACATGCTATTTGTTTCGACTGCCATATTAAGACTTCACCCTGTCTGATAAACAGTGTCCTCTGCTGCTTAGCTTCTGAATTATCCCTGAATTTCTTCCTATAAAAACTGTGTCTGTTCAAGATCAAGGAGGCTGAGAAGTGTGTCCCATAATGTATTGGGTGAGAACTCTAAACAACAAACAATCCAGTTTTTCACTATGCCAAAACACACAGATAGTAAGCAAACTACCCATTTACATGTATACACAAAAAAATGCCTTAGTGTAGGTCAATGCACAGCAGTATGGAAATGCATTTCTTCAAATATTAACAGATTTTTTTGAAAACATTAACTATAATCCTAATCTAATGAACATCGAGGCTTTAAATCTCATACCCAAAACACTGTGAGGGTTTGTCAAAAATAGTAAATATGTACAAAATAATTACAATTCCGGGAACAGAACAGAAATGTCAACAACAAAATATCCGGAGAATACAGTCAGCCTGTTTCTTTAAGGATCAAAAAGCCTATTAAAGCACCCAACAAGCCATACTGTTTCATTTCTCATTAATCATCGGCGTCCAAGTCCAGCCAAAGAGAGAGTGGAAAACTAACCACTGGAGAGCTTTATGACAGCCTCTTTTTTGTCTCCTCGCAGTAGAAAAATAATCTTCAATGGCAAGTAAATTCAGTGAAAGAACAGACGATCTCTACGCTATGCTACATATAAATGTATCTGTATCACTTTGCTAAAGACAAATGATTGCCTGAGCTCAAAAGTGACCGTCCTATATTAAGAGTTAACTTTAAACAGTGGAGGATATTTCATCTATCTGCTGTGCACAGGCCACAAACAATAACATGTCCACACTGAAAGGAAATTCCTCTGCCTCCTCTCTTCTCGGCTGAACACACAGCTCTCTTAATCCCACTTTGATAATGAGGTCATTTCACAATATTATCTCTTCATTTTCCACTTTCAAATTTGGCATTGCTTTGCTACAGGAATAACAAAAAATATTGATCTCTATCTGTCTTTACAAAAGAATAAGGTAAATAGTTATGTTTGACTGATTGAAGAAAGAGGTTGTTTTGGGTTGTTTTTTTTTAGTTAGGACTCTTTGATCCTTGTTCACTACTCTTGAAGTGGGAGTGCTAAGAAAGGAGGTGGCAAGCAATCTAACAGACAGAGATTTTTCGAAGAACTATGCCCTGCCAAAACTAACTCTGATCACAGCTTTGAAACCATCTGATTGCAGGAGCACCAAGTCTGGCCTTAAGTGGAGGTGACAGTGTGTCTGAGAGACACGTTACAAGTCAGAGGAAATTGGAGATAAACAGATAAAAGAATGCAATCTCTGCTGGATGTAGCAAGGCACAGGGGGCAGGAAATAAACCTGTATTTAAGCTGATTACCCGAGCAGAGTCCCAGCCCCTTTCAGCAGTTCTGTAGTGCCCGGTCTCAACACTGCCAATGTTGTTAATTAGAGATTTGCTAAGGGGAAAAAAAGGCAGCCTTGTCAGACTTGCAGGAGTGTTAGTGATGGCTGGCTGGAGGGGGACATGCAGAGCTCTTAATTGGGTCTGTATGCTGTATCGGTGGCTGGCTGAATCGCTGGTGATGATTGCTGTGAGCAGGTGGCCATGGTGGCAGCTCCATGCAGGCCGTCCCAGGCCAGCCTGTCTGTTCTTGTCAGGACCTGGAACACTGAGCAGACAGCTCCTGAGCCCCACGCTCATTACGCCAAGTTGCCCTGCTCGTTGCTTAGCAACACCGTCACAGCCCCTCCACAACACCTCCCTGGCCCCACAGTGTAACCCGCAGTGGCGGAGAACTACTTCCTCACTGTCCAGCTATAGAAAAGATGAATTCGCCATTACAGTAAATTGTCTTTTCCTGCAGCAACAACTCATGTCCAATGGTACTGTGTCAGCGCTAGACTATATAAGCTGTGAAAGAATTCTGGTCTCTCACTGCCTCACAAAAACTGTGCTGTTTATCACATTGTATGTATTTTGAACTATTATTGCCCTTATTACAATAGTTGATGCAGTGCAAAAAACTTTGAATTTGTAATAACAAATTTAGAGTTTCTTTCACACAAAGGTACTCCACTTACACACATATGTGTGAAATATAGTATAGATGGCAAAAATTGGAGTTTGTACAATTCTAAAGAGCTTGAAAGTCATTACGTATGACCAGCTTTATTTTTCAACACAGTCTGAATTCTCTTAGGCAGCTTTCTCGTCATTTCTTTTAGTCTTCAGGAATCGTTCTCGAGGATTCTTGAAGGACATTCAAAGCTCTGTCTGTCAACATGATCTGTCTGTCTGGGACCTGAGGAGCCCAGTTGATGACTAACAGTATTCCATTGTGTGTTTTTCAATCCAGGTATACTCTTAGAAGTGAAAAAGCAGCCAATAAAGGAAAAAAACTGAAAGATCTTCATGAAGATTAGAGAACTATTGCTCAAGACCACTTTAAAACACTGCAAGAAAGTTTGACTCCTTGGAAGCAAAGTATAAAGAAATGAGGGGTAGCTCAAGACTTTTCCATAGTACTGTATGTTTCTGAGTTTCAGTCAGACATGGTTATACAGGATATTTGCAATTACAATCTTTGTCCTAACAATACTTGACTCACACAAGCACACAAATGTAGCCATTAACATATGCAAACCTCCACACAGATCTGGGAAGCATTCTTGCGCTGCTGCTGCCATGTTTTCTGGCAGTAATATTCATTTGCAAAAGAGCGTAGCCAAAGTAGGAGTAAAGGGGGGGCAGTAAACTTTATGCAAACATTACAATCCAACAGCCTTACCCAAGACTGGAGAGACAAATGCAGCAATAACAAAAATCCACCCTCTGCAAACAGACAATCTTCACCCTAAGAGTCATTTGAATGTTAAAGTCGTTAGAATGTAAAGATTTACAAATTTTTCATTTGGTGGGGGAAAACGTTCTTTAGTCCAACATTTTTGTTCTCTTTCTTTTGCAAACTGCCATCAGTTTATGGGGGACCTACAATATGCCCCAAGAGAACCTAACATTTCTCTCTCTGCGGCTAGAATACTTTGGACAGTAGTCAGGCAAAGTTTCATGATTCAATGGAAATTTGATGAATGCTATAAATGAAGCGTATAAGAATCAATCATGTGAGGATTTGACTGGACAGACTTTGGAGAAGGGCATGTGAAACACCGCCTGCTTGGAAAATGACAGGAAACACTAGAATGACATCAGCTGTGGCACAGTGCAAGGCCTGTTTAATGAAATGGAGAAATCAATGGGCTTCTATAACGCCTTTTAAAAGATGTAGCACACCTCGAGGCTCCAGTTGTGAACTGAAAAACGGGACATATTTCATGCAACCACTGAAGAAACTGGAGCAGAGTTGGAAGCCAATCAAAACTAACATCACCCCCTAATATGCAGTGACTAATCTGGCAGTAATAAATGTTATTTTCACTTCTCGCTTCTCAGAGGGTTATGGCTTCAAACTAAAATGAAACCAACTTCCAAGGTTTTTTGTGCTGTGCATAGGATCTGTGTTATTGAAGCTGATTTAATCCAGTCAACAGCCCACTAAATGACACACAGAGCTGTCAATGTTCTAAATGCAGGCTGTCCGGTGTAAAAAAAAGTTAATATAAAATTATATCTTCTCTAAAATAACAATCCACACCAATACTTACCCACATTATGGGGTGCTGCTCCAGTCATTGAAGCCGGAGAAAAGGGAAAACTCTCAGGCCAAGGTGAACTTTACCATGCCAAAAAACCCGCAGCATGCGAAAGCTGAAAAACCCAAAGGGTGATCATTTGTCATGGGCAGTTCACATGTCTGGAATGTCTCAGTTTGTGCACTCAAAATATCAAACAACACGTGCAGTGCTTGTGGAGATCAGGGACGCTCAAATGTCGAACGATCAAAGTGAACGGAGCTGTCCCCACAACGTTCACATACAGCTGTGGCCTTCTTGGGGTTGCTCTTGGGCTGAGGGTGCTAGACCTCTTTGTGGAAGTACCTGCAAATACATGGTTTTGTCACTATTCACACATTCCTGTAAGTGTTGGGCCTGCTCAGCCTTATACCTCCATTTGTATGGGTTGCTTGCCTTTGGCTTGTCTGCTGATTAGAAGCACTGAGACTTCACAGAAGGAAATTAAAGCATACTCGCCAACCATCATTTAGGTGTTATGGAAAGGGACTCAAGTTCTGTCTTTTAAACTTTTGTACTTAAATTTCTTGTTATTTATTATTGGTTGACATTCACAGACACTTATAGATATTTGCTTATCTATAAGCGTATATTAGACGAGATATAGGTCAAGATGAAGATCATTATCATTCAGCTTTTGTACAGGTGGTGCACTAGCCATGCACCTGTTCTTCATGCCAGGTCATAGACTGTATATAAAGGAGGGATATAGTCACATGCCAGATTAGCAGGGAACACAGGCTTCTTAAATTTATTGTTGGACTCGCCTCACCTGCCTGCCCACCTGCCTATGATCTCAGCTTCTTCTTCAGAACAAACCAGTTGTCCCTTTCAGGGTATTCACTGCGGTGTCAACAAGTAAGCAATCTCATCTGCATTATCAAGAAAACTTGGGAGCGTCTTTTTGGAATCTTTGTTAAAGGACTTACCTGGACTTACCCCGCTCTCCTCTCTCCCAGAGTAATTACTCCCAGTGATTGGATCTGAGTTTGTTTTGGGTGTTGGGTTACAGG
Organism: Diplotaxodon limnothrissa; assembly: GCF_057381915.1. Taxonomy (NCBI): domain Eukaryota; kingdom Metazoa; phylum Chordata; class Actinopteri; order Cichliformes; family Cichlidae; genus Diplotaxodon; species Diplotaxodon limnothrissa. The sequence goes on along the minus strand of NC_140602.1, from coordinate 14,163,893 downwards.
CAGCTTTTCATTATTGCCTTTTTTGGACTTGGCACACAAAATGAAAAATTATCATGACTAAATCAGGGTTTTTTCAGTATATTTCTGTAGAAACGTTCATCATTTTAACATGGAAGTGTACGGGGATTTACCATATACTTAGTAAAAGACAGCCACCATGAGGTCACCTATTTTGAGGCCTCAAAATTAGCATTTTGGCTGCCGCCCCATTTTAGTTTTTGCAAGCCAGATGTGACCATATGCAGATGAGACATCGCAGCGCTAAGTAATTAATGAGCACTTGAAATCTTGGTTAGTAAAATGCATTGAACTGTATGGGTTACTCACTGACACCTGATAAGTGGTGTAGCAATTTCACTCACCAGTTTCACCCACTCAGTGTCTTTTTGGTTTATTAAAAAGCTCCAAAAGGCACCAACTGTACAAACACAGTTGAGAGCTCCAGTTCAGTGACTCCAATTAGAAGAGGTTAGGCCTGGAAGACTGATCGGCTACAGCTGCCTGTTTTGAGACACCTGTCAATCTAATGTAGCCATGTTCCTAATTGCAGTATTTAGAATATAGAAATATAGAAAAGTTATACAAAAGTTACAAGGGAATAAACAATTTTACCCCTGTACAGGTGTTATGAACGAGGAAATTATCCAATTTTTTTTAACCAGGTTATAAAGTTAGGCATTTTAAAAATAGATGGCGTAAAAGATGACATCACCCACTCATTGATGAAGTGCCATTTTTTTCACGCTTGCTTTTGATGAAAAGGGGAGGGTCTGAGTATAAGCCTACATGCCCATTGGCTAATGGCTTATCAATCACAAGTCTTTAGACCAGAGGTGGGGGAACTCCAGGCCTCAAGGGTCGGTGTCCTGCAGGTTTTAGACGTGTCCTTGATCCAACACAGCTGATTTAAATGGCTAAATGACCTCCTCTATGTGTCTTGAAGTTCTCCAGAGGCCTGGTAATGACCTAATCATTTGATTCAGGTGTGTAGACCCAGAGTGATGCCTAAAAAATCTAGTAAAACAAGACTAAAGTGGAGAGCGTGAGGAGGAAATCAGGATTCCAGAAATCAGAAGTCTTTTACCTGTCACGTGATATTTCCATGAAGAATGTGAAGAATGCCTAAACCTCTAGTTAATATTTGCTTTATATGCAATGATAAAAACAGCTTGGTTTCTCATTAGTACAAAAAGAATGAACCCTGGGGAACACACTCTGACCCCAAAAGAAACCAGCGAAACATTTAACTTGAATATGACACAAGCCCAACACAAGCAAATATTATTAAACTGTTACCTAGCGGGTGCTATGTAATGATTGCACAGTCAGTCTTAGGGCAGTAATCTAAACTTGTGTTGTCATTTGACCTTTGTCCTTGGCGTCAGCGTGTCAGCCATCCCATTGCCCAGTGCAGTAGTAAGTCTTATTTTATAAGCTTTTCATTTTTCTCTCCGGGTTTGTGGCAAGTGAGGTCAAAAGGATTTGTTTATTTTTACCCTACTCCAAAACATCATTCACCACATCTGTAGCCAGGCAATGAGATATTTTAGATTGAAAAGGCTCACCAAAAAGAGAAAAATGAGCCTTTAGACTTACAAATAATGAATCACTACAAAAAGAAAAAGCGACAGCAGAAAAGAAAAAAGAAACACAATGGATTTCCTTCTGGCTGGTCTGACATTACAAGGATGTTTAACTTAAAGTATCAAGGGAGGTTAACTACTCAGACCAATACACAAAGCTCAGGAGACAAGAGAGTGAGCAAGAAAGAAAGGGGTGGGCTGGGAAGGGAAAATGTAATTAATCATACTACAGTCTGTGGGTCTGGTGGAGGTGTTCTTGAGTTCTGGGGTTTTTTGTCGGTCTCAAGAGAAAGGCTAGTGGAACAGGAATGCTGTGTACGGGTGGTCAATTAGTTTAAAATTTTCAGCTGTGACAGAAGCATTCTCCTAAGCCCTGGTCCCAAGCTCCCTCCCACCATCCCCGGACAAAACCACATCATCAGGGCCTAAACCTCATGTCCTGATCTGAGGAATTCCCTGGGCTGCAGCATAAAGAGGCGCAATCCATTTAGTCCCAACCTAAATCAACAGCCTTTTACTGTGGTTATTTTGGACTGCCTTATGTCCAGGATCTGGCAGCACTTTCAACCTCTTTTCAGTTTCACACGTCCAGCAAAACTCTGAGAACCAGACCTCCAGAACTGCTTTTTCACTTCCCTGGTGTCACAGTGTGTTGCACATCTTTTCCAATTTGATTGGCTGCCATTCCACTTTTCTGGAAAGATGAGATTAACCATAAAAGCACAACAAACACCTCACAATCGGGCTGACATCAATCCTGATTATGGAGCAAATATGCTTTCTGTCAAGAGTAGAAAGACTGTCGAGAATAGAGGACTGACTATCTCCTGGAACTTCAGTGCTTCGGATAATAAAACGCTGACTGCAACAACGATCAAGTTTCCCAGCAGGACAAGGGAATAGAGCTTGGCCTTTACTACACTTGCATGACAAATGGAGACAGCATTAAAGCTGCAGAGGGCACCCAAATATACACTTACACGTACACATGCGAGTGTTGATAGACAAAAAACACACAGTGGCTCATACCGCACTGTTGTGGTTAATCTAGAGATTAACAGTATTATCAATCATTCTCTCTGATTCAGTGACAGGCATGCCCACTGGGAGGTAGTTGACACAGTCTGAAAGGTTTCATAAAGAACTTAGGCAAATCTCCATTTTATTCTACACGCTCACTAACATGCTGCTGCTTATTACAGTGATGATATTACATAAAATATGAAAAAATATTTTCTTCTGAATGCGCAGACTACACCTCTGTAGGCATTTTGTTTTGTTTTTTCAAGCTTAGTAATGTGTATTTGTGAAACATGGATCTCTATCAGTACAGTTATTCACCATCAAAGCATGCATCCATGTCTTTCAGACTCTGCTTATGTGCACAAGATTGTGCAGATTACAGCGAAAGCACTTTAATAGATTTGTCCCACTGTTTGTGCATGCCACTTTGCATGAATATGTGTGTGGGAGTTCAGAACAGGAAATGTTAAGGTTTAGCTAGTTCCTTGGAAACAAAGGCTCCAGCAGATACGCAAGCCCTTTCTTTTTATAGGCACGCTGGGCTCATGTCTGCGTCGCCGTTGGGCTGAAGAGGAAACGTCTCAGAGCTACAACCCCCACCTTTCCCTCCATCTTCTATAGATGGCCCGACCTGCAATGCATTACAGTCAAGCAACTTTATTACATAAAAGCAATTAAGAGTAAAGCTTTGGTAGACTTGTTCCTGGACCAGTACCAAATGACAGACAATGCAATCCACACTCTTGGGCGTATTCACACTGCCATGCTAGTATGCAAGAAAAATGTGTCCCAATACATATTAGGTCAAAAACACCATGGCACAATGTTTAGACAAAGTAGCACAGCAGTGCATATATTGTGAGAGGAGGTGCAGATAAAAAGTAAAAAATAAAATTTTATGATTTGGAACGTGGGGCTGGTGCTGCTTAGCTGTGATTCTACAGTGACTCACCAACCCCATCAGCTTCCCATACCTTTCACTGCTCTCTTACAATCAGTAAATAAGTAAGTAAGACACCCCCCCCCCCCCCCACACACACACACACACACCACCACCACCACCACCAGATCTGTTCCTGCATTGCATGTTAGCTTCTGCCATTAAAAACCTGAGAAAAGGGTGGTGTTTTTTGAACTAACTACATCAAGTTCTATTCATTCCCAGCCCAGATTAATCAATCCGCACTGTTTCCCAGACTATTAATAAGGCCTTGAATCTGACAATAAAAGAAGAAAAAGAACCACCAACAGATTTCAAATAATGGAGTGTCCCTGCTTGCTAAAAGCTAAAAGCCTTATAAACCTTGATCTCCCAGCTCAACATTTCTTGATCTTCACTCCTGATTGCAAAAAACAAAACCCTGAAATGGCCCACATGATAGAGGACCAGTAAGAAGTGCTCATTTCAGGGAACTGGCATATACCTTCTCTATTTCACTCCCCCAGTTGAAAATTGAGTCATAATTTCCTGGTGGCACTGTTCAAAGGTCACCTCCCCTCGTCTTTCTTTCTAAGTTTCCCGCCCCTTTTCCTCCTCTCCCTTTTCGAGGGCCCCTCTTCCAAAATGCCCAGCGCTGCATTCCACAGACAGTGGGAGCACCTTCAAATGCTGCATAGGCATAGCAGACCACCACTGGCAGCAGCATGCATGGAGTCTGAGCCCCAGCCTCAGCTGCCACCAACGCCTCAGCACTAGGACCCAAGCCCTGCCAAGAAGCGCTTTGACTGGGGAGAAATTGCAATGTAGCTGCAATACGGTCTGTGTGATGACAAGGAGAAAACAACTGTCTCTCACAAGGAGCAGAGTGATAACTGTCCAGCATTAGCCACCTCAGAGTTGATGAAACCTGCTCCAAGTAAAATTCTCATGCCACAGCAGGCGTCTTGTGCGTGTGCTGGGAGGCTGGCAGCTGCAATATTGGGGCACACACCTCAGAGCACCTATTCATATGACCCCCAAATCCCGAAGGTCACAACTGTGCTGACATGGAGCTCCAATTTCTGCCTCCCAAAGCTTCCCATGTGCTTGGCTCATAAAACAATAATGTTCTTGTACATGGCCTCATACAAACACAGCACATGTACAGTACTGTCAATTAATCCGTTAGCTGGCCAACACAAGATTAATGAAACAGAACCTTTTAACTTATTTCAGTGCAAAGACCTGAGAGCTTTCATGTCTTTGAAGATTCTGGTTATATAGTGTTTTTCATCCATTTCTTTAAAAAAAAAAGAAAAAGAGATGAGATATTAGTGTGTTTTATTTTACTTTTGGAAATTTTGAATGCAATGAAGCTGCAGGATGCAATCATTGCATTTTAGTTGCAATGGTAAAATAATTCCACAGATCTTGTTTATGTTTTTAGAAAAGCACAGTACAGATCTGTACTCGTCAGTCACTTTGTTAGACACACCTGTTCAACTGCTTGTTAATATAAATATCTATTCAGCCAATGGCTGCAACTTTAGGCTTGTAGACATGGTCAAAACAACCTGCTTAACTACAAATCAAGCATCAGAATGGGGAAGACTGCTTGTAGCTAATAGGAAGGCAAGACTAACTCATCTAAGTTATGGAAAAGAGCATCTCCATATGAACATGTTGAACCATAATCACAATTTGACGCAAAGAACATAAAAGCACGTGTGGCAAGCAAGTGTGGGGATTATTTGTTGTTGCTGACTACATCTATCGCTTTATGACCAACATCACAGGAAGTTCACTGTATTCAAATGGTCTCCAAACTCACTATCTCAGTCCAATAGAGCACATCATGGATGTGCATACGATAACGCTGCAGCATTTTGGTGCATATTAACATGAAAACAACAAGGTGTAACAATGTACTGAAATGTTTCCAGCACCTTGTTATATCTAAGCCACAAAGATTTAAGCTGGTTCTTCAGGCAAAAGGAAGTCCATTCTGGTACTTGCAAGGTGTACCTAATAAAGTGGCAATTGGGTATATATTGCTAGAGAGAAGCTTCCAGAGCCAAATGACCCTCTCACCGTAGGAGTCGATGGTTCAGGTTTTTCCTTTAATGTGTCACTCTGTGTATATTATATATATTGTGTGTGACTACACAGTGAGTTCACCCATCCTTTTTTACCATGGTGATGTTATCCAGCTATAACCCTGATTCCTGATCTCTATGTTGCTAAGAAGAAAAAACTGTTGAACTAATGGCAAAAACTAGCCAAGTTTTAATATATGAAGGATAATTAGGAAATTCTTAATTTTCCTGTTTTGACGTGTGTGAACAGAGAGGTACTGTATGTCTTCTGCTTTTGGCTGAGCTCCATATTGGTGCCTGTGCTGTGATTATCAACACACACATCTGGATGGACTTAGAAAGAAATCCTATAAAGACCCTAATGGGCTCTTCAAACATTTCTGAAGACTGATTAAGAGCCGTTTCAGATCTTGTTCACATCAGTGAGCTCCATCTGCAATTTATTGTGTTTTCACTGAATTCGTCATCTACTTTTCTTGTTCCCTTTCAGTGTACTGGAGTTTGTTTTGTTTGTTTGTTTGTTTGTTTGTTTGTTTGTTTGTTTGTTTGTTTGCAGATAATGTGCTGCATCGCTGAATATTTTCTTTGTGGCAGTGCTCCGTCTCTGTCAACCTCAGCATACATGGTGATCCTATGTACTCTGTGGCATAGCAGAGATTTTAAGTGCCCAGCTTCTGGCTTCATGCAAAATTTCTTACAGCATGTTAGCAAACTCTTTGTTATTAAAACGTCACTCACCTTACTTAAGGTGACATTACAGACAAATTTACAGCAAGCAGCAATAGGCCTCACTTCGTCCCGTTAAAGGCTTGTTTGTCTCCCACTAGCATGACCTTTGTGTTTTATAAGGGGAACTAACACCGTGGGCTACATTTGTTACATATTAGGCTTCCTGGCGCTGTAAAGTTGACACCGACCACTTCAACTGGTGTACCAAAGAATTTCATTGATACTGTTTAATTAACTAAGTCAGCTGATAACCAGGTGCTGTAACCACTGCTGCGGTTTGTTAACAGGAGTTTATACAGTCGCTGTTACAAAAACAGCTAGGTTTTCTTACCGTCTTAAACCTTCATTTGCTTCTAAGCAGATTGGTCACTGGGGTTTCTGGAAGCAAAAAGGACAAGGCTGCAGTTGCTGCCACTTTACCGCAAGATGTCACCATGTGCAACACTTCGCTAATGCTGCCTTTCAATGCCTATGTGAAATTGTATTACTGGCTTTTAAGAGGAAGAAATACAAATAGAGTATCAAAAATAACAACATCAAACTGAATCTAGTTAATTAGCAAAAACAAGAAAAGCGTGAAATTACAGATGGGTATTGCTGCATCTAGTAAAGCCGTGACAGTCTTATTTAACAACTGTTTTGTCCGACAGGACGTGAAGGCACATTAAACCCGGACATGACAGCACAGGAACCAAAGTTTGGCTAGTAGCGGTAGCCGTAGCTGTAGCACAACATCTCTGCTGCTTTTCCTATCCTAAATAAGAAGCTTCAGGAGGCACTTTATCCTGTGTTTCAACAATTTTGGCGTTGGTATGGAGTTGTAGGCTGAATTTATAAACGGAGGTAATTGTCTTAAAATTGTTTTTGTTACTCACCTGGGGACATAAACTGTTTATTATGTGGGATACACGCTTTGCCTCCAAAGTGCTCTTTGTAGCGGCTAGCTAGGAATAACAAAATCATGTTACAAAATTTCCAGAAACAGTGTGTTGTTGCGGACATTAAATACCGATCTGTTAATAACTGGCTGCGATTAATGCATTGTTGTAGTCTACTATAAAATTGATATTTTGACCAGCTAATACTACCTGCTGAGTTGTTAAGTGTATTGAATATAGTGGTATTAAATGTTAAAAGATGAGACAGAAAAGGCCAAACGTGTTGGCAATAGAATTAGTACAGTAAACTCAAGGTACCGGAGAGCGAATAATCAAATAAAAAAAGCTTTGTAAAGCATCCTTGTGCTGTCTGGTTTCTCTCTCAGTATTGAGGAATGGTCTGACTGCAGCAGCAAATATGCTTAGCCGTCTGCAGGAGTTAAAGAAGGAAGAGGAGACTCTTCTAAAAATCAAAGTCATGCTACAGGACCAACTGAACAGGTTAAAGGTCAGTGCAAGCTGCAAAATACAAGCATGCTGGAATTTGTGTACATACCTGTAGTTTATGTCCTGTGTGCTTCTTCTGCATTTCAGTTTGAAGAGGGGGCCCTGAAGTCTATTATTAATGCTCAAACAGAAGAAGGAACCTCTCAACGCTTATCGCCCGAACCTGAGGTAGATCTCTGCACCAGGAAAGGACACAACACTGGAGACTATTACAATCGGTCATTTGCATTCATATACAAGACCAAATAACTGTGTTTCTCTAGCAGTAATTTGCTTAAGGGGAGCACAGTCATTTAGTCAGAGTGCATCTAACTTTTTTATCAGTAGTGTATATTTAGAGAGGTACTATATGTGTCTTGGGAAATTTGTCCTTTTTGTTTTAATTCAGTAATTCAGAGGCTGCAGAGTGGGATTCCCTGAAACATAAACTTGTTGCTTCTGCACGTGATTATGATTGATTTCATGGTTAAAGTGAGCAATTGATGATATTGTCTCAAGAGATTGCACCATCAGCCAGACAGACTCACACTGACCCAATCTCTTCTTTGCTTATTTTTCCCCCACCCCCACACTTTTGCACAAAAGTGTTGTATGATGTCTGTGTCTGGTTATGACAACTGGTTGTAAAGTTTTCACCTTTCAACATCAATTCTTTTCTTTTTTGTTGTTGAATGTTTCAGGTTGAGGTTAATCTGGATGATGAAAGTGAGATTAATCGAACCAAACTCCTCTTGAATGCTGCGGCAGATTATGATATGGAAGAAGAAGAAGAGGAGGAGGAGGATGAGGAGGAGGAGGAGGAAGATGAGGAGGGGGATGAGGATGACAACGAACTCGGATTTTTGCCTGAGGAGGATGAGGAGGAAGAAGATTACTGAGATCCATCAGTGTTAGTATTTACACCACTGAAGAAGAACATGAACAGATGCCTGTTATTTGTTCACCTGTTTTGTATTATCACTGAAGACGTTTTATTTATTTGGGTGGAGTAAGTAGCAGTGTAACAATGTCCGGTGCTAGCAATATTTCCTCCTTTGCTGGATTTAAGGCACGTCACCAGGATTTCACACCATGTTAGTCATATGTCAAACTTTGTGGGAAATCTGCTGCTGAAATGCTTTGAGGCAGTGTTATGAGAAACTCATGGCTTTCTAAACATATTGTGTATTTTCGGAGAATGAAAGCATCAACCCACTTTGAGAATTAGAAGGTCTGATGTTGAGATGTGTCTGTTGATGAAAATGTATGGCTGGGCCATATAAGGAGATAGTATGTCTGTATTATGTAAGCACAAAATAAATGTTTTGCATACATTTTCACCAGCCTGTTTTTTTACAGTGTACACTTCAAGATAATATCTGTGTTCACTTCGTGTCCTAACCTGACCCGGGCAAATGGGTAGTGCAGTGCAAACACTTTCCACGAGAAAACCATTCAGCATTTTCTAAACAGTTAAAACAATACAGCGAGCCTCACAATAAGGCCAGCTTTCATCCTGAAAGCAGGGACAGCTCTGGAGAAGGGTGGTGCTACAACAGGGAATGTATAATAGAGATTGCACAAATAACAGCTGTCTACAGGGTCTGCTAGTCCAGGAGAGAGCTGCCATTCACCCCAAAGTCACTGCGCAGACCTGCAAATGCCTTGTTCGTAAGGTTAACAGGTAACAAATGGGGAAAAATACTGCAAGGATAATATTTTTTTAAACAAAAGTGGTGGGGGGGGAGGGGGGGCAGCAGAGATGTGAACATAGGCAGAAGTGTGTAGAATTAGTATGCAGGCACATTACATTTTCAGGCTGTATTTATGCTTTGCCATATTTCTGTTTTCAATTTTTCATGCTTACAGTGCAGTATCTTCTGTTTTGCTATGATGCTCCTGAACACCTGGAAATTATTTGCAAAGATAACTGGGTTTACTTTTAAGTTAAATTTGCAAACAAAAGAAATAGCAGCAATTGTAAGGTCCTCTTACATTTGCCTGTTTGTGAGGAAAAGTTCATCCATTGTTGTGTGATTGTGCACTGTAAATATATCAACCTCTCCAACATTAGCTTTGCTTACAGAGGTGAAACCGTAGTTTGAATGGGATCTGTCTGCCTCAGCAAGATGAGCTCACAGACCATTGAGTCTGAAAAGCTCCATTTGGCTTTGCATTATGGACGTGGGACCCCCCACAGTCCAGCACATTGGATGCTTCCAGACGACTTGGTGATAGTTTATTGTTATTATACCAATTTTACACAGGTTTTATTTGAAAGGTTTGCAAGCATGTGTGCATTTTGGCTTGAATATGACATGTTTACTCCAGACCACGCTTCTTTTTGTCATTAAGCGTTGGTGCTGAATGCTTCTCATCTGTATTTAGGTGGTAGTGAGCGACTGAAGCAGAGTGAGACACGAACTGTGCTGCAGGCTCAAAAGTACCATGCTGCCCCACTGTGCAGTCGGTGTGTGCCATGTGCTTATGTTGGTGCTGTGTGTGTCTGCGGCTGAGGACTTCGACTGGACAAAGAACCACCACGGCTCCTTCTATTATGGCACTTTTCCAGCTGGTACACACAGTTCGTTTTGTTCAGTGGGGTTACATTTTATTCTTTTTGTATGTAGTGCCATTAGTCCTCCTAAACTGTGATCGTGTAACCCAGATCTGCTAACGTTTTGTTTTTCAGGATTTTCGTGGGGTGCCGGAGGTTCAGCCTATCAAACAGAAGGAGCCTGGGACAAAGATGGAAAAGGACTGAGCATCTGGGACGTGTTCAGTCATAAGAAAGGCAAGATCCAACAAAATGACACTGGGGATTTCTCCTGTGAGGGCTACTACAAAGTCAAGGTAGGGCAATCAGGTGTGGTGTGTCTGAGGTGTAAGGAGAGGAAGGTTTGTAGTTAGGACACCAAGTAATCCAGTGTATGCCTTTTGTGCAGGATGATATTTCTCTGATGAAGGAGCTGAGGCTTAACCACTATCGTTTCTCTATCTCATGGCCTCGACTCCTTCCCACTGGCATAAAATGTGGGTAACTGATGTTAAGCCTTTTGATGAAATAAACTGGCAGAATGTGGTTTTATTTAAAAGTAATCCATGCTAAAACACTCTTTCCAGCTGACCATGTAAATGAAAAGGGAATACAGTACTACGATCACCTGATCAACCACCTACTGGAGAACAAAATCACTCCGATTGTTACTTTGTATCACTGGGATCTTCCACAGGTTTGTAAGCAAAATACAGAGAACCCTCAACTTTGTTCTTAATAACTTTTTAAACAATATGTTTCTTTTTTTTGTTTGTTTTTATAGGTCTTGCAAGAGAAATATGGTGGATGGCAAAATATAAGCATGGTCAATTATTTCAATGAATTTGCTAACCTGTGCTTTGAGAGATTTGGCGACCGAGTCAAGTACTGGATCACTTTCAACAATCCATGGGTACATTTACAAGAAATATTTATACAACAAATACATGCACAAGTTTAACTCCCGTCAGCATTAAAAGTATTGTATTTATGCACATTTATGCACATGTACCAGTCTGTAGCTGTTGAAGGTTATGAGACGGGGGAACACGCTCCTGGACTGAGGCTGAGGGGAACGGGAGCATACAGAGCTGCACATCATATCATTAAGGTATAAGACGTCACTTTTATTCAATTACAGTATAAAAACTACACAGTAATTAATAAAGACTTTAAAGTGAAATGTGAAAAAATACTTTTTTCATAGGCACATGCTAAAGTTTGGCACACGTATGACACACAGTGGAGGGGGAAGCAAAAAGGTAAAGAAAATGAAAGTCAGCGTTTACCACTAAAAAGATTACATTTTCTAATTGCTGAGAGCTCCTGTTTAAATCCGTAGGTCTGGTTGGCATCTCTCTGTCGGGGGAATGGGGAGAACCGGTGGATATCAGCAACCAGAAAGACATTGAAGCAGCTGAGAGATATGTCCAGTTCCACCTGGGATGGTTTGCCACACCGATCTTTCATGGCGACTACCCTCAAGTGATGAAAGACTTCATAGGTATGTTAAACTGTAAATGCTCCTAAATTAGTGTTATTTATATAACAGGAATTAAATAATTGCTATTTGTGGCAATGTGCAGGGAGAAAGAGTGTCCAGCAGGGCCTCGGGACGTCTCGACTGCCCACATTTTCCCCTCAAGAGAAGAGCTACATAAAGGGGACCTGTGACTTCCTTGGCATTGGTCATTTCACCACCCGCTACATCACCCAAAAAAACAACCCATCGGGCCGTAGCAGCAGCAACTACTTTAGTGACCGTGACCTGGCTGAGCTGGTTGACCCAAGATGGCCTGACCCTGGTTCAGAGTGGCTCTATGCCGTGCCCTGGGGTTTTAGGCGTCTGCTCAATTTTGTCAAGGTTACTCATTGATATTTGTGCTACATACTCTTTACTTAAAAAAAACAAACTCATATTGATTTCATCCTTATCTAGACTCAGTATGGGAACCCAATGATTTATGTGACTGCAAATGGAGTCTCTGAGAAGATGTTATGCACAGAGCTTTGTGATGAATGGAGGATAGTGTACTACAAAGACTACATCAATGAGATGCTTAAAGGTGAATGAGCTCACATGTATTGAACAAAAAATGCAAAAATGTGCCCACTGTCTTAAATTGAAATTACTTTTTTGTAGTTATCAAGCTCTTTGATCTCTTTGTCACCCAGCTATCAAAGACGGAGTCAATGTGAAGGGCTACACTGCATGGTCGCTGCTGGACAAATTTGAGTGGGATGAAGGTTTCTCTGAGAGATTTGGCTTGTACTATGTGGACTTCAGGAACAAAAACAAGCCTCGCTATCCCAAAGCTTCTGTTCAGTTTTACAAACGCATTATCAGCTTCAATGGATTTCCCAATCAAAGAGAGGTGAGCAGAAAGGACTACAAAGCCCTGCCAGTCTGAGGGGTTTTTCATTACATGGTTTATTCTGATTATATTTGACTGTCTTGTGAACCTCCACAGGTTGAAAACTGGAGGCGAAAGGCAGTTGAGACGTGCTCTTCCAGCAATCAGCTTCTAGCTGCAGGTCAGTTCGTCTGTAACATCATTGACCATGTTCCTCACTATATAGGGTTGAACAACTAGCAGGGGTAAACAAATAAAGATTCTTGCCAAAATATGGAAAAAACAGCAAACAAACAAACAAAAAAATGTCCTAAAATTTTGAACACTATAACAATGAAAATAATAAATCTGTTTCTTTTCTTCAGCCATCTCAGAACATGCACGGACAAATAGTGTTAAGAAGAATAGTTGAAATTTAAAAATTGATTAGTAGAATCTGTTACAGGCGATCTGAGATATCTTCTTTGTTTGCCCCTCCAGCTAGAAGAAAATCCCAGGAACATGCAGAAATGCCAAAGGTTTGGCCTGTGCATGATGAAGTTTAGAACTTGAGGGTACATGCTTCCTATTTCTAACAATCTGATTTCTTTTTTTCTCTTTTGTCGCTTTGCAATTGTGTGTTTACAATTCTGACTAACAAGCTCCTGCGTTTAACACCTGCAATTAAACACAAGCTTTTGCTCCTTTTAAAAGAGCTTTTTTAACAAAAACTCGCAAACAGGCATAAAGCAAAGCGGTGCACTTCAGCCCACAAAGCAGAGATTAAAAATGTAACTGGGTAATGTAATAGCACCAATAAAGTCAGTGATATATCTGAGCTGAAATCAAAATTTCAAACATAAGCCTCACCTGCTTGCTGATGGCTTGTAATATTAAGTCATTTTCAGAATACTGCTTTTAATAGTCATCTGGTAAAAACACTGCTTTCTGAAATATTCCCCTGTAGCTGCATGCAGTTCTCAAAGGGTTAAAGTGCCATTAATCAACTCTGAGTACTTTCTCTTCTTTTATTAGAGGAACAGCGGAGTACTGCTGCCAATATTCTAAGACTTATACATGGTAAGGAATCCCTATGCTCTCTATGAATTAGACCAAAATTGTGATTCCGGGACAAGTATTAACCCTTTGAGTGCTGTGCTTGAGCTTTCGCTTCACTGGCAGTGTTTGGACGATATAACGATGCCCATAAGTTTTTAATGAGTGTGTGTGTGTGTGTGTGTGTATGTGCTTTGCAGACCCTTTGACCAGCCACATGGAGATGGTGACCGAGATCGTTGTTCCCACTGTGTGCACACTCTCCATTTTGCTCAGTGCCATCTTCCTCATGTTCCTGCTGCGGAGGCGTAACTAGGAAGGCTTTCGTGTTTATACATCACAAGCATCGGCACACACACATATGCACACATTTAAAATGTAAGTGCATCACTTCTTTATTGGATAACGTGTGAATATAAATACATCATTTGAGCTGAACTGAAAGAACTGGTGATTTTTATCGATTTGATGTGTGTAAAGCGTTTTGCTCTAAAATGACTGGTTTTGCGTAGAAGGAAAAAGGAGTCAGAGTTTCTAATTAAACTGCTACTATAGGATACTGGTATTGCAAAGACGCCAGGTGATCTACTGATCTACTTTCATTTGGATACAGCTAAGTTGTTTGGCAGAATATTTCCTGTCTTTCCTTGAGCAGCAAAATGTGAAAATAAAGATGTGACTGGAAAAAACATATACACACACACACACACACACACACACAAAGGACTGAAATTTGCTGTTGAGGGGTTAGTAGCATGTTTTATAAATTCATGCAAAGTTGACAAGGCTGCAGTACGCCATAGTGGAGAAGAAAGCAGGATCCTCACTGTCCCCATTCACGGTTTCATTTGGATAGTCTAAAAACAAAAGAATAGTTAAAGAAGAATATTGTTATCGATACTTTACTGGGGTAGTCACTTATATATTCAGTAAATAAAAATCACCTGTTTCAAAGATGACATGATCAACCAGTGGTCTGTCACTAAGATGTAAGGAGGTCCTGACCTCACGAGGACCATGACCACTGGACACCTCAACCCCCCACAGTATTGGGTGCTCCCTGTAGAGCACAAAGATGAACACAGAAAAACTAAATTCTGTGTAAAAAAAAAAGAAAGAAAAAAAGCCTAACATCCACCAATATATCCTTTGACTTTCAATAAATGTTTTATGTGGTTTCTCGCAAGCCGTTGAGATCTCTGTTTTCAACACTCCACATAATAGACTGCCAGAATTCTGCGGGCGTCACATTCAGGTCGACTTTTATGTGCCGTTCAGTCGAGATTGGACTGTGGTGAGGTTTACAGGCCTGACATTTTTGCTTGTTAAGTGTTTTTCCCCCGCCTTCGTCAGGTCCTTCCTGCATGTAAAGGTTTGCAATAATACATTGACTTTTGAACTAACATCCCAACAGTGTCTCGTTCAATTTGAAGTGTCTTGGAAATCTTCAGTTGAACCGTTGTCTTTTGGCACAAAGGAATAATTGGCTCTCTTGGCATTTGTGACAGCTCCTTTAAATCTGTCATGTTTGCACCTCAGCTTGAGGTGAGAGATTTAGATCGATAATATAACCGAAGCATGTTTAGTGTCATCACTGAGTTGCCAAAAGATTGATTGCACTTTGCAGTCTGCTAGCATTATATACTATTAGATGATTAAAAACCCCAACAACAAAGACGGATTAAAGAACTGAAATCTACAATAAATAATTGTTGCATATTTTCATTATCAATATGATTATGTCCACTATAAAAATGTCATATTCACAAACAATAAGGTCAAATATCCCAGTTTCACAATAAAGCAGGCAGTAAAAAAGGCTTGCATTCCTTACTTTTGGTAGAAATGACTGATCAGGGCAGGTTTGATTTGGAGTTTGAACTCGTGCTCTTCATCATAAGGTGACGTTCTGTAGTGCTGCAAACACAATCTATGTGACAGGAAAGGGGGGAAACAGGAGAGGGAATTGTTTATTTAAATACCAGTTTAAAAGAAGAAATACTTCTGCACAGTCACATATCACTGGGGCAGAAAAAAAGTCAAAAGATTTACTGCGTGAGAAGAAAGAGACGATCGTAGGGCAAACCAAGGAATGTGCTGCAGGTCACAATTATTTCCAGCAGATGGTGCAGTTTCCTGAGTCGGATCACTTGTTCCTGCAGATCAACCTCCGTGCTGAGGTAAAAACACTGTGGAGGAAATTACTCAGAGTCAGTACTATGCTGACAGACACTTGAAAAGAACTGAGAAACAGTGTAAAGCTTACCAAGTGGTTTAAAGTCGTCAGTTCTTCACCTAAGAAACAAACACAAATTGCAAATGGCCTATCATCCAGAGAGCATAACACAAACACAGAGTCAAAGAAAGAGCTCCAAATGAATAATTAAAGGTTACCAATCAGGTAGTTAATATAGTCTTTTCTCATCTTATCCAGACCCATCTCCAGCAGCATGTTGACAGGCGTGAAGCCTGTAAGAGACACATGTTCGATCTGCTGGTGGTACGACTGCAGAATGAGCTTGCTGAGGGAACTGCTGCTGTCTCTGTGAATCTGGATGATGTGAAACAAAAAACAAAAAAAAAATTAATCAATGAATTCATAAAATAACAACTGCAACATCCAAACTCATCTAACTCCAAGTTTTCAAAAGCGGAAATGTTTTATGTTGTTACCCAGGGTTTGATGTCACCATATCTTAGAGCGTCAATGACCAACTTCAGGCAGTCTCCAATGTCCTGATATGAAGTCACACCTGCAATACAAAGTTTTTTTCTGTCTGTTTGTAAAATGCTAAAATCCATCCCAGTTTCCTGAATGGAAGGCCTAACTCACTTTTTCTCATCCGAACCCAAAGCTGCTCCACAAAATCCAAATCTCCTCTTTCCAGGAACGAGTTGAAAATGGGAGTTTCTGTCTCAGACTTCAGCTTCGAGGTCTTCTGAAAAAGATGGAAAGGAAAAAAACCCAAGACTCTAGCAGATATATTGTAAAATTAATGTTTTAGTGATAATGGCTCCATCCTACCTCGGGCGTTCTTGCAGCCTGATCCTGCAGTGTTTTTGCAGTGTTCTGTAGCTCTGAAAGAAGAATTAAAAATGAAAAAATAATCATAAGCACCAGGTAGCATTACATCAGATTTACAATGTATTGATTCAGCAGTGCTTCGTGCCTTCTAGGTAAGCCTTGGTCAGATTTACAGGCGATGTGCTTTCCAGCGGTTCCATCCATTCAGTCTCACCAGTTCTCAAACCATCAGCGAGAGTCTGAAATAACAGGATTCAGATATATTTAGTTATTTATGTGGATGCTGGTAGTTGCTGTCATTTTAGATTACAGTGGAAGACAAACCAGTAGAAACTCCAGCTCCCTATACATCTCAAACATGGGACTTCTCATGTCTCCACTGGCAATTTTGATATTCTGCATAAAAAAAGATAAACACATTAAAAAATCAGTCTGTGTCTGTTCAGCTTCATCTGCTGGTACTACTTCCAGATACATGTTTCCCTTTTCTATTCATAATAGCATATTAATTAAATAGAAATATAAAAAGTAAGCTTTTTAAGGGAAAGAAGGGATTATTATAAGAGGTCATTATTGCTGCTCACTAATGTTGCTGTAGAGGACAGGGGTGGGGTCTCAAGAATACTCTCCACATGGCTCCATTTGAAATCCACAGTCACGCTGCTCTGAGACTCAATGGTGGTGTTTTCAACAACAGTGGAACCAAACAGGCTGAACCTGGCACTGCCTTTAATCCCCACCTAGAAGTATTTATCAGTGTAAGAACACGGGCATTCGTTCACACAGACAGACTTGCAAAAGAGGATGAAAACTGAAATACCGAGGATGGATGATGCCGTTTCTTATGCTCTTGCTTCAGTTCTTCTAAGGTTGTGAGGGATTGTTTGTCTGCAGTTGAACCTAAAAACATTAACATCAGGAAAATAAAAACAAGTGACACAAATACATACAAATCATCAGTAAATGCACTGATAATGTTTAAAAATGGGTTATTCAAAGAGGAGTGATGTTTCTAAGCAATACCTTTGGAGGTGATGGAATACAGTTTGACACCAGTAACTTTAGTGCCCACACAGACTGTTTCAGCCCCAAACCAGGTCGTTCCAGCAGGATCAGACATGTCGCATCGCACCCACAGAGGGTATAAAGGAAGGTTCGTGTCCTCAGCTGACATGCTGGCATTTTGAGATAATGTATACCAAGAGAGAAACTGTCTGTACAAAGAAGAAGAAAAAAACTTTGTCAGATGTGGTGGATTAAATATGCACATCTTACCAGCGCGTATTTCTTTTGCAATTAAATTTTAAACGTCTTAGCACTAATCACCTTGCTTTCATGACTGAAAGTGGCTGCGGTCCCATTTCAGTTTGAAGTACGTGGGCACTGTCGTTAGCATCATCAGCATCGCCGTCAGAAAGGTTTGAAGCCTCGGTCATTTGTTCGTCACCTGGATCGCTTATTTTTGAAACCTTAGTGAAATCAGAGCACAATTCAATGGTGAGCGACGAGGAGGAGACTGGTTAGTCATCTAAGCATACATTCAGTGTTTTAATATTCCTACAATTGGGAATTTTGGAAACACTACTGGCCCAGTTTCAGCTTGAAAACTCTGGAACTCAGGTTTTATTCTGGACGGGAAGACTTTTTGAGATCATGGAGTGAATGTGTGTCTGCATCCTTTTTTCCAAAAGTCTCTGCCCATCTAGACTAAAACGCAGTCCTGAACCCTGTAACAGTGAAGCTCTACATGCCCAGTTATCTTTCCATTATCTAAGGGCAGCATTGACAGCATCTGACCAATTAGAAACATTGATAAGTCTACTGTCAACGGAGTGAGTAAATTTTACAAAGGAAAACAAAACCAGGAAAGCCGGTAAAAAAGAAGAAGAAAGGAACTATGTACGTTAAGAGACTTCTCAGAATCAGTGCTCTATCATTAAGACAAGGGAGAATCTGGTGGACACATCCATTCATTTTCTACTGCTTATCCGGGATTTGGTCACCGGGGCAGAAGTCTCACCAGGGAAGCCAAGAGTTCCCTTACACTGGCCACCTCTTCCAAGTCATCCAGGGGTGACACCGAGTTGTTCCCAAGCCATCTGAGAGATATAATCTCTAGGTCTGTCCTGGGGGATCTTCTCAATAGGACATAAGATAAGATAAGATAAGATAACCTTTATTAGTCCCACACGTGGGAAATTTGTTTTGTCACAGCAGGAAGTGGACAGTGCAAGAGTTATGAGGCAAAAATTAGAATACAATAAGAATAAATACAGTACACAACTGTACAGAATAGAATAAAATAAAATACTATATACAGTAGAATAAAATAAAATAAATATACAATAAGATAAAAATAGAATACAAATACAAATACTATATACAACTGAGTAAAATACAACGATGACAGAAAGGATTATTGCACTTAGTATTATTGCATATGTATGGATGTGTGTGCTTGATCAGTTAAAGTCTTTATTATGGAGTCTGACAGCAGTGGGGAGGAAAGACCTGCGAAATCTCTCCGTCCCACACCGTGGGTGCCGCAGTCTCCCACTGAAGGAGCTGCTCAGTGCTGTCACAGTCTGCTGCATGGGGTGGGAGACGTTGTCCAACAGGGATGACAGCTTAGCCGCCGTTCTCCTGTCACTCACCACCTCCACTGGGTCCAGAGGGCATCCTAGAACAGAGCTGGCCCTTCGGATCACCCTGTTCAGTCTCTTCCTGTCCCCAGCAGAGATGCTGCCGCCCCAGCAGACCACGCCATAAAAGATAGCAGAAGCCACAACAGAGTCATAGAATTTCTTCAGGAGTGGGCCCTCCACTCCAAACGACCTGAGTCTCCGCAGCAGGTACAGCCTGCTCTGCCCTTTCCTGTAGAGGGCGTCTGAGTTATGAGTCCAGTCCAGTCTATTGTTCAGATGAACACCAAGGTACCTGTAGCTGTCCACAGCCTCAATGTCCATACCTTGGATGTTCAGTGGTTGCAGTGGAGAATGCTTGTGCCTGCGGAAGTCTACCACCAGTTCCTTGGTTTTACTGGCGTTGATCTGGAGGTAGTTCAGCTGGCACCAGTCCACAAAGTCTTGGGTCAGACCTCTGTACTCCTTGTCGTCCCCATCAGTGATGAGGCCGACTATTGCAGAGTCATCAGAGAACTTCTGCAGGAAGCACTGGGTGGAATTGTGGGAGAAGTCTGCAGTGTAGATGGTGAAGAGGAACGGAGCCAGAACCGTTCCCTGTGGGGCCCCCGTACTGCAGACGACCCTGTCCGACACACAGCCCTGAGTCCTCACATACTGTGGTCGGTCGGTGAGGTAGTCCAGGATCCAGGTAGTGAGGTGATGGTCCACTCCAGAGTTCACCAGCTTGTCCTTTAGAACCGAGGGAAGAATGGTGTTGAAGGCACTGGAGAAATCAAAGAACATGATTCTCACAGTGCTTCCAGCGGTCTCCAGGTGAGCGAGGGAACGATGTAGGAGGTGAATGACGGCATCATCCGCTCCAATGCCAGGCTGGTAGGCAAACTGAAGTGGGTCCAGTGATGAGCTTATTAGGCGCCGAAGCTGAGCCAGGACCAACCGCTCCAGGGTCTTCATCAGGTGGGATGTCAGAGCCACCGGCCTGTAGCTGTTGAGGTCCTTGGGGCTTGAAGTCTTTGGCACTGGTACAACACAGGAGGTTTTCCAGAGCTGTGGGACTCTTCCCAACCTCAGGCTCAGGTTGAAGAGGTGCTCCATCACCCCACACAGTTGGTCCGCGCAGGACCTGACGACCCTCGAGCTGATGCCATCTGGACCCGCTGCCTTCTTGCCATTAATCCTCCTCAGTTCCCTCCTAACCTTGGTGGTTGAGAGAGACAGGCTGGAGCCTTGTGTTGAGTGTGTATTGGATGCTGTTGTTGGGGGTGGGGGGGAGTGAGCAGGGTGAATAGAGGAGGTGTGAATGCCTAAAATACTTCAGCTAGGAGCCATCGAGAAGGTATCGTAGTCAGATGCCTGAACCACCTCAACTGGCTCATTTCGATATGGAGGAGCAGCCGCTCTACTTTGAGCCCCTCTCAATTGACTGAGCTCTTCACTCCATTTTTAAGGAAGAGGCCAGCCACCCTTCAAAGGAAATTCATTTCTGCCATTTGTATAAGAAACCTCATTCTTTTGTTCTCTAAATGTGGTGGATTGCAAATGTTATTTCATGAAATGAATTTTTAGCTGCAGCCCATGTGGTGTTTAACAGTCTGAGAGTAGGAATACATAAAAAATAGAATTCAAATGTAACAAATACAAAGAGGTGGCCAGTTTTGGAATTGTATATTAATCCTTACTGAACAATAATTTTCTTTTTAAACTGGTTGCAGCAAACAAGGGAACAAAATAAATAAAATCAAGAAGTAAGGTTTTACCTATGAATACATATTTCTGTCTGATGCTCATCAGGAAAAGACAAATACTTTAGACACTATTAAAAAAATGTAAATAACTTCTACTATCCACACACAAAGGTCCAAGGGAACTTGCAGGAATCCTGACACCTTTTCCCAGAGAACTGATTAGGACGGGGCAGCTGTGGCTCAGGAGGTACAAAAGGTTGTCAACTATTTAGAAGGTCGGTAGTTCCCGGTTTCTCCAACTATTGAACCTCGAGCTGCCCCATTCATCTCTGTAACTCTGTAACATGTAACTTCTGTTGGTGCTGTACTACTGGAAACTGAATTTCCTGAAAGAACCCACATGAGGGATTAATAAAGTTTCATCTAATCAAATCTAATCTAATCTAAGAATGTTAGTCAAGGCACTTTTATGAATGTGTGCGTGATTGGGTGAATGAAACTTGTAGTACAAAGTGCGATGAACACTCAGTTAGAGCAGAAAAGTGGATATAAGGATCGGTCCATTTACCACTGGTCACTATGTGGTGATCTTTAATCTCAAACGTAATCTGCTCCAGGGAAAGTTACAGGATGTAGATAGATGTTTTGGCAGAACAATCCTGTAAAGTCTGGCGAGACAAAACCAGTCTACGCTTTGTTCTTTAGAAAGGAGAGAAATGGGTTAATGTAAGAAAATGGAAAGTAATAAGTTTAGACTGCAAGTGAAGACAGTATTGTTCAACAGGCGGCAAGGTGTGGAGCGAGGGGCATCTTGAGATATGTGAGGTGAAGGTGTGGGGTGCTTACGTTTCCCCTGGAGAGTAATAAAGAAATTCCTATAAAAGAGTCCAATTAGTCTCATGCTTGTTTTCTGATAGAAATCACCATGAGGTCTGCAGAATAAGTTGCCATGGTAATGCACCTTGTAAAGACGTGAACCATCTTTCTCATGCCCTGAAGTTATATGAATAAGCACAAATCATTCTTTGCAGTACAGGCCTTTGGAGATTTCAAATTAAAAGCAGGTCCACAGCTTTTACAAAAGGCCTAAAAGGCCTTGAGATGTATTAGTAGTTTGGATGCTAGAGATAAACAAAGTAAAATGTTTTACAACAAAAGTCAGAGCCAGTCAACAGTTATTCCTGTATGTTGTGTCGCTATAAACACAACTAGGTAAAAATATTCCTAAAAGAGTAAAGTAAAAAAGTAGAATCTTACAAAGTAAAATTTTATTATTGGGTCTACATATTTACGATATGGTAAATGAGTCCAAGGACTGACATTACTCACAGCTTTTTCACAGACGAAGACGGTCTGGTTCCCACAATACATATTCACCGCAGGGATTCCGTCTCCGTTCATCTTCACTATTTGGACCTCCTCCTGAAGCCCAAAAGATATCAACATTACTGTAACAGCGACGGATGCATTGACTCACGACAGCTTACTTAAGAATGCACGAATTTACCTCATATATATACGGATCACTGCTTTCCGCATCCTGAAGAGAGCTGCAATCAACACGACAGAAATGAACTTTGTTTCACCTATCATTCTGAGGGTTAACTTTTTGTTAGAATCGCTATGCATCCAAAACTCACCGAAGAATCGTGAAAAACTCTTTAGCCCTAGATATAATCTTCGAGCACATCGCCAAATTATGGTCTGTGTATCCTGTTACAGAAGGAAGGATGTACATAAAACATACGAAAGTGGCTAAACGAGTTTAAAATGAACAAATCCGTTGTTGATATTTTGACAGTCGCGCGCTCGAAAAGCAGAGGGTGACGACATGGGGTCATAGGTGAACACACACTTCCCTCATAAAATAAATAAAATAATGAGATATAAAATAGATTGAAAATGTATCAGAAATACGAATATACAAGAATTTTTTTAATAAAATAAAAAAATATTTGATTAAAAATAACGAGGAAAGAAATGGTTCAATCTTTCCTGCGCCAACATGGAGTAAAGAAATAGTCCCATGTTTAAGAACGGTTTTAAAATTGCTTGGCTAAACATGCTAAGCACTGACAAATTAAACATGCTATATAATTTATGCTGTGTATTCTTTTTCATTTTCCTGTGCTCGTTTTATGAAGTTATACAAAGGACTTGTCACGATTATGTTAATACCGGAAGTGGTGATTTAAAGCGGAGGCATAAACCATGTAGGGTGAATCGTCAACTTCCTTTTTTACTGTGGCCGCCATACCGTGAGGAGCGTGGTTCCCGGCGAGCCGAAAATAACTACCGAATATGGTGAGAATTTCCATGTTTTTCAAGGCTAACGTGATATAATACACGAGTCTTCATATTGTGGTTCGTGTTGAACAAGCAAGCGCGTGTTTTGTGAATTTGGAAATCATAGGTTCCGATGTAATATAGCAGCAAATTGAAACGCTCCCAGCTAGCAAAGCTAACACGAGGAGCCATTTTGAGTGAGCGGCTACAAGTTACACGTGTGGCTTTCCTTTCAGGGGTAGATCACTGAAGGCTGATCTTGTGTATTTTGATGGCATCTAAAGTTAGATGGTTGTTTCTGCCAATTGAATTTATCTATGCGCTATATTCGCCCGTTATCATTTACAATTAAAGTTACGTTTGAACAACCTGGCCAAGTCGTCTTAGCAGAAACGAGCTAAACTGAGGCTAACCGAGGCAGATTTCATGTTGGCTAAATGAAACCTTACTTTGTGTCGGTTAAAGCAGGGATATTTTATTGAAACTGCAATTACGTCAAGATTAATCTGCCTTTTAAATCTGAATTATAAGTTAGTAGTTTTTCTCCTGTCACGTGCCTGGATGTCTTAAAGACACATACTACACAGGTTTAGACTCTTGAATTGCCTACATAACTTTCTCTTACAGAATACATCTGACGATTGTTTATTTCTTTCTCAGGCTTGTGCCCGACCCCTCATCTCGGTGTATTCCGAGAAAGGAGAATCCTCAGGCAAAAATGTTGTCATGCCTGCAGTGTTCAAGGCCCCTATTCGCCCTGATGTGGTGAATTTTGTGCACACCAACATGCGCAAGAACAACCGCCAGCCTTATGCAGTCAGTGAACTGGCAGGTGAGTGCATAAATGTACTTGGCATATAGTAAACGTTTTATTAAGGTGTTATGTACACAATATAGATTATGTGTTATGTGTGTTTTAGGCCACCAGACCAGTGCTGAGTCCTGGGGTACAGGAAGAGCTGTGGCCCGTATCCCTCGTGTGAGAGGTGGTGGTACTCACCGTTCTGGCCAGGGTGCTTTTGGAAACGTATCCTCTTGATGATTACAAGAGTTTTTCCCACTTTGTAATATGTATACTGAGGCAAACTTAATTCTGTGGGCTTGCTGTGATGGTGTAATTTGCGTCTGACTCTGTGACCAGTGACAGAATGCCTGCTGTCATATGCTGGCACAGATGGCTGATGAACATTGAGTCTGAGCAGGTATAAAATAGTTATTTACTTAAGTTTTTTAAGTCAGTGGTCCTTGACTTTGGTCTAGATGTGTCGTGGTGGTCGTATGTTTGCCCCCACTAAAACCTGGCGCCGCTGGCACCGCAGGATCAACGTACCCCAGAAGCGCTATGCTATCTGCTCTGCCCTGGCCGCCTCTGCCATTCCTGCACTTGTGATGTCCAAAGGTAAGAGTCAAAAGATGTTCGAATGGGACATGAATTGGTAGAAACCAGCATGGAAATATATTTTGACCAAAAATGAACCCTTTTTGATTCAGCCTAACATTTGACTTGCTGTGATGGTGTAATTTGCGTCTGAGCCTGTGAACAGTGACGGTTGCCTGCCGTCTCTAAGCTGTCACAGAGTATTGATGTCCTTTAAATCTGAGCAAGTGTAGTTAATGCTGTAACTTTGATAGTCCTAGCAGTTTTCTCTGTCATTGTCTTTAACTGATTCTTAACAATCTTTCCTTTTAGGACACCGCATAGAGGAAATCCCTGAAGTCCCACTGGTGGTTGAAGACAAAGTTGAGGGCTACAAGAAGACCAAGGAGGCAGTGCTGCTGCTGAAGAAGCTCAAAGCCTGGAATGACATTAAGAAGGTACAGTAACCTCAAAACACTGAGGAACACTGAGTTTCATCAGTAGTTTTCCCGAAGTCAAATCATTCTTCTTTTTCTTGAGTTGGCACTGGGAGCATTTAATTATTAATAATGGAGTTTTATTTGCTCTTCTCAGGTCTATGCCTCTCAGCGTATGCGTGCCGGTAAGGGTAAGATGAGGAATCGCAGACGTATCCAGCGCAGAGGGCCGTGCATTATCTACAACCAAGATGCTGGCTTAACCAAAGCCTTCAGAAATATCCCCGGTAAATGTCCCGGTTAAAATTTAGAATTTATTACGGTGTTAGAAAATGGATATTATGATTCTTACATTTAATTATGGTATAGTTAAAATGGATGTTTCTATTGGATGAAATGGAATAAATGATCAAGATACTAAAACTAGCTTACTTTGCTTTCAATTAAACTCTAATTGTTTTCTTCATTTATGCATGCGTAACTTCAAGTTTGACTGAATACTGATGAGTTGTAATTGTAGTGTTTATAGTATAGTTGAGTCTTAAATAAGTCATTTGCCCTTTAAAAACTCACTATAGCTTCAAGATAATTGGTTCATCAACATGCAGATGTTTGATTATTGTGCTGCATTTTGCAGGCATCACTCTGCTGAACGTGAACAAACTGAACCTTTTGAGGCTCGCTCCCGGTGGTCACGTTGGACGGTTCTGCATCTGGACCGAGAGTGCTTTCCGCAAGCTGGATGACCTGTACGGCACATGGCGCAAGGCTGCCTCCCTGAAGGTTGACTACAAGTGAGTATTTGAGTATTTTGAGAGCATGCACTCTGAAAGTACAAGTGCAGTGTATCATGCTGGTGTACAACAGTGATGAGCTTCCACTTCATGGTCCGTGTTTTTGAACTATGTGATATTTAACGAAGTTCTGAGTTATAGCAACAAAACTTATCATACGGCTTTTTTGCCTTCATGTACAAGGGACTTTAATTCTTGACTCTTCTTCCTTCAGCCTGCCAATGCACAAGATGACCAATACAGATCTGACCAGGATTCTGAAGAGTGAGGAGATCCAGAAAGCACTTCGTGCACCCAAGTAAGCATTTTTCAGTGTAGTTTTTCCCCGAGGTCTTATTTGCCAGCTATGATGATTTTCCACTTCAGGTCCGTGTTTCTGAACCCTGATTATATGGAAGTCCTGAGTGATGCAGAAAGTTTCACTGAAGTTGTAGTTAAGCAGAAGCTCACATATTCAAGGGTGGATTGTATTGTCATTACAGCAAGAAGCTCAACCGCAGAATTCTGAAGAAGAATCCTCTGAAGAATTTGAACATAATGCTCAAACTGAATCCTTACGCCAAGACAGCAAGACGTCATGCCATCCTCAAGCATGACCCTGCGGTAAGAGCCTGATCAGTTAAAGATGGAAGTAAAAACTGTATGTCTATTTGTTGATAACTTAGAGCCCCTCTTTGTTCTCACCATAGATCAAGGCCAAGATGCTGAAACCCAAGAAGAGGCCTGGAAAGAAGGGTGCACCTGCCAAGCCCAAGGCATAAACCAATACATACAGACTGGAGTTCAGTGATGAATAAATCAGTTGTTTCAAATGCACGAGTCAGACCTGTCATTCAAACTTTTTATTCACAGGACTTATTTATTCCACATAAGCTAGCAAAGGTTTTGCACTGTGAAGACTTGGGGTTACAAAGGAATATCAAGCACAGGTAGAGCAGCATTTGTCAAGATTAAATTAAATCTTTAGAAAAAAAGATGGCTTTTCAGGAAGGCCTGCAAGGTAGCCCAAAGACTTGTTCAATACATAGTTCCACTTGGCATTTAGGTGTGTACACTTTGATCAGTATAAACAGTTTTATATACCAATAACAGAAATTAGTCATTAGAAGACTTTGATGTGGGTGTTGTAGGCAGAACAGGCCTCACATTATGGTACCATGTGTTGGTGTCAAAGGCTGACTGAGTCCAATGGTGGTGCACAGCCAGCCAGCAAAGTCAACTTCCTCTGCTTCGGAGGTTTTAATGAAAGGATGCACCTGAAGAAAAGGAGAGCTTTTAGATGCATAGAGAAAGGGAGTGTAATAAGTGAATATTAAGAGTGCAAATCTTACCATCAACTGTTTCAAGTCTGCTCTCTCTGCTGGGTTTTTAATCAAGCTGGAGTGGAAACAACATAGTGTAGTTCCGTGAAACACCACTAGGTGGCAGAAGATTATGTGCAGTGTAGGTGAGAGAAAACTGTCTTTACCTACCATTTATTAACAAAGTCCTGGAATTCAGAACTAAATACAGCAGGCAGTTTTGGTGGAGGCTGAAATTTAGAGGTTTTTGTAAGTCAAATATTGCGTTAAATTGCTCCTAAAGGCATTAATACACTGTAGCCTAGCATCTATCTGCATCATACCAGCATGTGTAGATAAATCCAGTAAACTCACCTCGTTAACGATGTAATCAAGAAGCTCAAAAATGGCCATCGGAGGTCTGCTGTCTGGGCCGTATGCTGTTAAGGGGGTGCAACCAAAATAATCAGCCCCTTGTAGGTTAGACATTGTGTAATTACTTCACTGACTATGCTGTAACTTATTTAAGCTGTTTCATCAGAGCTTTTCGAAATGATATAAAGCTGCTGTAACTTCAGAAGCTACACTTCAGAGTTACAGCAAGAACCAGAGCCTTCTCAGACTTACAGCTGCCGGGTCGCCCAGGGGGCTGCGGCTTTGGGGAGGAATCACTGGAGGCTGCCTCCCCTTCCACTGGGAAGCCGAAAATCTGTTCGAGCTCCTTAGCATCAGGTGGTGGAATAGGAAAGCGTCCAATGGCCATTTCAACCAGTGACAGACCCATGCTCCAGATGTCCGACTGAACAGAATAGTGGGTGCCTTGTAAGCGCTCGGGCTAAACAACACATAACAGAGGTAGTGTCAGTTATCAGTAGTATAGCTTTTACTTATTTTATTACAATAATAAACCGGCAGGTAAATGACAGCTATGTTAAGTGGCACACGTAAACTTGCAGCCAGATTACTGACGAGTTTTTCCAATTTAACTGACCGACATGTACGACCGAGTGCCCACAAAGGAGTTGGCCATGGAGTCTATAAGCTGTCCGCTCACTCCAAAGTCACACAGCTTGATCTCACCACGGGAATTCACTAGGATGTTAGAAGGCTTGACATCTGAAAGAGGGACACGCAGTGTTTAGGAGAACACAGTGGGCAAGTGTTTCAACAGGCAGCATCAGCACAGAACAAACTGCTGCAGGCATTTTGTGCTGCTTGTGCTGACTCGTTTTACAGTTTCATCCCTACAACAAAGATTTAACTGAGTCTTTAAATTGGGATTGACTGTATTCTAAGTTTGTATTAAAACAAGAGGTAGGTGATCACTGTGTTGCTGTCAGGTCATGCCTCCACTTCTATGTTAGAAAACAAGCTTTTTACACCCAGTATGACCACAATATGACAGAAAGAAATGTTAAAGTGAAAAAAAAAATCTGTTCAAATGTAACTATCAGAAAAAACAAGAGCTTTAAACTTCCCCCTCAGACATAACAAAAACCAAATCAGACTTCCATGTAATCATATCTTCACCTCTCTGCTAGTGCCAGACAAATGATTTGATCTAGGCTTTATGTATAGCAAAACTAAGGAAAGGTATTTATGCGTTTAAAGGCCAGGTCAAGAAAATTAAATTATATTTAATTGAAATAGCGACCTCTGTGCATGATCTTGTGCTTCTCCCTCAGGTAGGAAAGACCTTTAATTACCTGCAAAGACAAACATTGCATAACAGCACAGCAAAGGCACAGATAATTTGGTACTGCCAAAGAAGTATAAGAAACTTAGCTCTAGTGTGACGGCCAGAGCATGAAATAAGTGGGAGAGGTGTTAAAGCTACCCACAGCAATGCTGACTTTGCCAAGGATCTGCTCTGGGATCTTGCCTGCTTTCTTCAGTGATTGGTCCAGGGAGCCACCATCCTATGAACAACAGACGGGGACAAATGGAGAGGATTCAAAATAAAAAATTTGTGAAAAACAACACATTTCATCAAAAATAGCTTGTTCCCATGCCGACCAGGCTGTAAATGGAGGGCAAGAAATACCTAACAACTTTCAGTATAGTCTGTAAAAGAAAGCAAAAACACTACTGGGAAAACACTGGCAAGCATAACATTAATAAACTATACCATATGCTCCATGCAGATGCTGATTTCCCCATCGCTGTAGAAAGCCCCGTAGAAGCCCACAATATATGGGGAGTTGCACTCATGTAGCACCTGCAGCTCCCTAATGATCTGGTTCCTGATGGCTGGTTTAATCTCAAGGTGGATCAGCTGGAACACAGCAGGGCTCATGTTTTTAATTATGCTTCCGTAACACAGAGAAGACAAATGCTAGACAATACAAGCACAGACAAGAACATGCTTTATGACCAAAAATGATCATTAAGGAAAAAGATTTAATATTGAAGCACATCTTGTTTCAGCTGGGGCGATTTTTAACAGCAGCACTTGGGTTTTCGGACGGTCTGCTGTCCCATTAACCCACATTTAAGGCTGTGCACAAACACTGGAGTAATGATGCCTCTTGGACATACTGGAGTAAAAAAAATAGCTTTCAGACAGCTGTGCTGCAGCTTACCTTCCTTGCCATAATCAGACCCGAGGGTCGGTGGGAAACCTTAAAGACAACTCCTCCGTTGCCGGCACCGAGCTCGCAGATCTTCTCAAAGTCATCGTCCTTCAGCTCTCCCACTTTCTGCTTCTGTGTCAGAAAGGCCTCCAAGCGTTTCCGCTGCTGCTCATCCAACTCGAGCTCCTCTAGTTTTTTCTGCAGTGCCTCCAAGTTTGTTCTTGTTAAGAGTAAAGAAAGACAGAAGACGATGAGAAACGTGAATTATTATTGTATTCAGTTCAGAGACTAAACTGTCAGATCTCCTCTCATTAGATATCAATGACCCGGTGGTCCCACTATTTTCATTCCTCATGCTTTCATCTCACATGATTGGTTTGAGTTCCAAAAGTCTGAATTTGTGAGTCTCCCAAGAAATGTGTGACTAAAAAAGGTGTTTCCGATCCATGGATAACGACTTATGGCAAGTCAAATTTGATTACCAGTCCAAACTTTTAATAGTTAGTGCAACAGAAAAGAGGCAGCAGAGCAGTGTACAAAAACACAAGGCCATAAAAATAAACTTTAATATCCATAAATATTATAAATACAGTATGGTTGCTCCATAGATTGTGTTTCTTCAAGTTAGATATATCTAGATTTCAAACTACCGTTCAAGATTAGTAAGGTTTTTCTCCTTGTCACACTCACTCCCCCACATTCAGCTTGCTGGGATCTGCTCACCACAGATAATCCACATACTCCACATCCAGACCTACTGCATCTATTATGTCATCCTCCGAGATAAGACTGAGCTATGTGTAGTACTCCTGCACATTCCTCAGGAATAATGTTAAACAAAGAGGGAGCCAGCAGAGAGAGCTGGTTGTGTTTTATTATCCCTTTTCAGATCCCAGTGTGAGAAAGCTTTCCTTGAGAAACTAATTGTCTAGTGAACTCTGCTGCCCTTTGACCTCCCACTCAACTGCCTCAAAACACTGTCCACACCGCCACGCACAGCCAGTCTAAGACTTTAAAAAGTATTAGCTGGAAGCTGCTGTGAAGACCACAGAGATGTCCTGTTATTAGTGTCAAACATTTGGCCTGTGAATGTTAAAAATTTGCAATTTAATTGTTTACGCTGTAAATGATTAAAGTATCAAACAAAAGCATGTATGATTCATATGTGCTGCTGTCTTCATTCAGCTAAGAGAAAATCATTTAAATGAATTATTTAATTGCCAGCCTACCAGATTTTCGTGACAATACAACTATGTGGTGATGAGAAGATCTTCATCAGTCTTAGTGGTAATTACGCTTTTTATTCCTCATCTTTTTTTTAAACTAAATAACGACTCACTGGAGAGCAGCTCTTCTCCCTGTACAGCTCCGCACAGCAAAGAGAGGGTTAAGTGGTTTTATTTTTGACAGTAGGCCTGCATATCCATGGAGATGAGGTGCCGAGTTTGAGCTGGCTGTGGGTGGCGTGGGCGTTTTGTCGACAAGAGCTGGAGGTGGAGGAGGATGAGAGGAGGAGAAGCCTGAAACACTCTACACAATGTACGAGGGAGGGACTACAGTAGCGCCACACTGCAGGCCCCCTCCCTTCCAGGTGCAGGAAGAAGTGAGCACGACGCTGGGCTTTTGAGCTCCATCCGCACTAAAGAACAAGGACATCCAGCAGAACTCGAATGTGAGAAGCACAATAACTCTACACCTTGACATCAAGCAAGTTAAAGAAAATGCATTTTTAATAAATGAGAGTCTGAGACACACATTTATCTATCAGGTTTTGGTTCATGGCTTCAGCCAAAGAGGTATTCAGCTACTTATTATTTCAACATGTGTTGCTTAGATTTTTTTTTTTTTTCAAAGAATAGTTCAACACAGCTCTGGAGAACCAAAATTTTATTAAAAATTGATATGCGATTGAACAGTCTCTTTTAAACTATTATTTGAAAAATGGTTGCTGTTGAAGCTACAGCTGTTTCTATTCTGTATCTCCCCTGAGTGTTTCTCTTTTCTAAGCATTGCATCGTGTGCAGGTACGTTAAGAGACTGCAAAATTACCGGATGTGTAAACATAGGTGCCCTGTAAAGATTACAATTCAAGAAACCTGTAGCACGGATAGCTGAACCTGGTGCGCATTAAATGTAACAAATGGGAGAATTACAGTATTTTTAGTGAGTGTCAATCACTTACTGTTGGAGGAATTAAAACCAGGATGAGTTCCTCAGAAAACCTTTTTTTTTTTTACTGTAATTAAAAACTGAGTACCTGTTGCTCTCTAATAAAAAGCATATAGTAAGCAATATGTTAAATAAATAAATAATAAAAAAAGAGCCACAAACTATGGCTGCTGTCAATATTTATCAATAATTTAGTTTCCCAGAACCTTAGAGAGGTTTTCACCTATGTGATGGCAGTAGCTTATCCAAGATGAAGTATAAGGGTCTATCCAAAACAAGCTGTTTGTATTTGTTCTCAGCTCTCCCCTGATAATATTCCATCCTTATGGGCCACTGATTGCAGTTCTCCAATGGCTTGCAGCCATTTCATGCTGAAAAAGCATTTGGCGTGCTGGAATGGCTGTCCTTTTTCACAAGAGTGCAACGGTCTGGTTTCAGTAAGAGGCTCATCGATTGGATTAAGCTCATCCACAACCATTATGCAACATATTTGCTCTCCAGTGTCAGCATCCAATCATCTTGTGTCGTGTTGCAAATTACCCAGAATAATGTGCTAATTTAAATGAGCGCTTTGAAACATGAGCCTTTTCTTCCCCTTCTGTTCAAAACAGCTGGTGGGTTTTCTTACTTACGGCTATAACGCTGATACATTACGAGAATAGATTTCTGGAAATGTCTCTTTCTGACATTTTTAGACCACATGATACACAGTAACTAAATCATAAATGTAAATATTGAAATCAATGACGGTTGAAATTCATTTGGCTGTTTGATTTCAGGGCCATGATATTGTTATGCTCATTTTGGTACAGAGCGGCCAAAGGTGTGCCAAGCAAATATCTCTCACAACATTATAGCAACAGAAGTCTGAACTGTTGCTACAACGCAGAGCGGATCCATCCTTTCATGTTGTTTACACAAAATTCTGCCATCCGAATGTTGCAGCACAAATCGTGACTCATCAGGATCAGGAAACATTTCTCCAATCTTCTTTTGTCCATGCCGAGTGTAGCTTTAATTTCCTGTTCTTAGCTGAGAGGTGTTACCACCCAGTGTGGGCTTCTGCTGTCGCAGGGTTTGATGTGTTGTGTGCTCAGAGATGCTCTTCTGCATACCTGGGTTGTAAAGACTGGTTGAGTTATTTTCTTCTGATATCTAATATTAACAAGGGAGTGTAGATAACTGCTGCTCACTGAATATTTTTCTCTTTTCAAAACCATTCTCTGTAAACTCTATGGATATGGTTGTTGCCAACCCATCTGGCATCAACAACCATGCAACGTTCAAAGTCACTTAAATCACTGTCCACTTTCTGATGCTCAGTTTGAACTTCAGCTTGTACTCTTGCTCATGTCTGCATGCCTAAATGCAATGAGGATTGGCTTATTAGATGTTTGTGTTAACAAGCAGCTGAAATGGTGTATCTAATGCACACTGCAATTATTTCCTAGCATATCTGAATAGATAAACACCCTCGTTTTAGAAACTTTACTTGTGTTACATTTGTCTAGTATTTATATTTATTTGATGATCTGAAACATTTAAGTGTGACAAACTTGTGATATCGGTAACATGAACAACATTTGTTACCACAAACCCACCATCTACCATCACTGGATTGAAACTGGTTTAGCTTTTCCTTAAACCCTCAGCCAGCTGAACTCAAACAGAACTGTGTTTTTATGGAAAAGAGGACTTGAGTAACAGCAGTCACTATATGTCAGCAGTGCCACAGTATAACACCTTCTTACGTGACAGAGGACACAGAAACCCTCATTCAAAAACAAACAAACAAAAAAACCACAGTGATTCAGAATTCCTGATTGTTGCCTCATCCCAACATGTTGCTCTTTAGTCCATTAGATCCCGGCCAGCAGCAGCAGGAATGTGCTCGGCTCTCGCCAAACATTATGTCATCATCAATAGCTCCTAATGAACAAAGTAGAGGCACAGCTCATCTGTTTAACATTGTCAGCAGCCCAATCCAACACGGATTACTTTAAGTTCTGAAAGTTGATCTGTTGTGCTCACTTCAAGCTCCATGTTTTTATGCATTCAGTATTTTTTGTGCTTTTCCTGTCTTACAGACCATCCAAGTCACACATTAGCCACATATTATTCATACAGCACTTCATGCACATCCATGGCCAGTTTAGAATCACCAATTGATCTTTGGGAAGAGGACCCAAAAGAAATCAAAGCAAGCACAGGGAAAACATTCAAACTCTAAAAAGGAAGGTGCAAGCCAATTGCAAGATTCATGTGCTGCGAGGCTACAGTGCTAACCCCTGTACCCAACGTCATACTTTAACTCTACTACAGCTTTGCACAATTCACTATTCAATATAATCCCCTTTCATCATATACCAGCCCTTCATGCATCTCCTCACTTCATTCACAGTCTAGAAAAAGCCATTTTAGCTCCGGTCCCTTTAAAGCCCCTCTTTCTAAAAGCCCACTTTGTTTTGATTGGCTGTTCTTCTCCTGCTTGATCAGTCATGTAGAGATTCTGAAACCAACATTCAAAACCTACAAAATGTCCACTTTTCACATTCTTGCATACACGTTGGAGCTCAAAATCTGATCCAGAACAGAGCAGACAGCGACAACATCCACAGCAAAACAGATTTCAACAGAGTTACTCAATAAGCATTGGGCTCATTTTGATGTCACAAGAGAGTATAAATGAATAAACAGTTTTCCTTCTTTCTTTCTCTTTTAGCACTCCTTCGCAACTGAGAAAGTATTTGATCAAGCTCTAGAACTTGCAGATAACTCTTAAGTAGAGCACTGAAGAAAAATTTCCAAGTCCAATGGTTCAGAATCTGATGATTCTTGGACCCTTTCTGTGCCCATATAAGGACATTCCTGCCTTACTGACATCAACCAGGCAAAAGGAATGTAAAACAAATGTCTGCAGCAGCCTTAGCTTTAGGTTCACAGGAATTACATGTACATGATTATCAGCTGATATATATTTTAATGGTGAGAAGCTGAGAAGTAGACTTTCCATCTAATGCAAGCTAAAGTCAAACATCTGCCCTTGGCTAAAGCTAAACTGAAGAGGCGGTTCTATTTTTGGTAGCATTTACATGTATCATTTCTTGTATCAATAAACATGAGAACTCAAAAGGTTTTGAATGAATTCTGATCAAACTTTGTAGGGGTGTAGAATGGCGTCATGTTAACAATCCATTCAAGTTTGGCTTACATCCACCAAGGTCTTCAAGGTTGACCAAATCATTTGTTGGGCAAAAACTGACAAAAAGTCTTACAAGTTTTACACTTGTGGCATGTGTGACACGTATTGTCAACATATAGAGTGTATTGTATATACTGTGTAAAGATTTTGAATAGGTCACTTACCGGTATAACCTTTGACCTCTCCAAGGTCAATAGATTAATCCGAAGGTCAAAGTGATACTAGTGATCTGTAGAGCTATTTTTAAAACTATGTTTCTTACTGGTCAAACTTTTATAAAATATATTTCACCTTTCAAGCTATGCTACAAATTCATTTGTAGTGGGAACAGTTAAGAAATGATACTGGTTTATGGGGATCTTAAATACCACATTACAGTTTGTATCCAAATATCATGTCATTGACTTTTGGCCTCACTTTTACATTTCTACTACTCTAATTTGTATCTTACTAAAAGCTTCCTAAAGTATATTTCTTCCTGTTTTTGTTTTTAATATTTGGTACTAGTGGACACATAAAAAAAAAATCTTTCTTGTTTCTTTAAAATTACCATTACTTAACGCAAAATTTTATTCAAATATGACTCAGTGTCATTTTTTTTGTCTTTAATTCATTGCCAAAGACACAGATGGCCTTCAGATGGGCGCTCTAACAACGAAACAATAATATATTCGGACTCTACAACGCATCAGAAAAGCAGCCATCATAACTGATGACACGTTACGTAATTCTCATCTCAACCGATCCAGCTTGTTGCAGGACTCACTGGGCTTTTCTCTGCAAACTGAGGGCTAGAGGAGGATGTCAAAACAATTTTATGTCTCCATTACTGTGTTTTGTCAAACAGTGGTGGGAGCAGGCCTTTGCAGAACTCCTTCAGCAGACAGAAATATAATTCTGTGTGCTGCCTCACTGGAAAGCTCTATCTCTGACTAATCACACCAAGTGGGCTGTGAGAGTAACACTGAGACCTGTCCATCTATGACACCACAAAGAGGACTTGACAGCCAAAAGTTACATAAATATTATAATGAGAAACACGGTAACAATGATAATTTGTGAAAATGACCTGTGGCATGAGTAAAACGGGAAAATGAATGAAATCACGAGGACTTTGACAGCTATTTAGCGCTTGAAATGATAAAGTGAAATGAGTTTCCAGTTTTTTCCATTTACATCATTAAAAATTAAACTTCTTTAACTGTTTGATAGCTGATTAGTGTGCAACAAATAGTCCAGTTATCATGTAGTCTACTGAATTATGATTTAGTGGCTGTTTTAATAACTGTTCAAGCATTTTTTTTTTAGAGCCAAACATTATCAATGTGAGCAACCTCTGTTTATTCCCTGTTTTATTTCAGTGTGAACGGAGTATCTCTGTCTTGGATTGTGCTCAAGAGTAAATCTAAAGAATTATTCAATCAATGCTGTAGCCTATAAAAATGCTACATGCAACCCAAACCACATAAGCTATTTTGAGGAATGGTCAATGGTTAACGTGTCAGTAACTTTTCAGATTTAAAAAAAATATTTCATTTTCTCAGTACAGCAACTCATAACAATGCAAATGATCAATGGTTGCAGTAGAGGACAAGGTTTCAGGAACCCACACAAATACTTGGTGCAGAGTACTCGAGCACACACACGGTATTGGCTGCTGTCATACTGAATCCAACATATATTAGGTTATATATCAGAAAGCAGGTATCTGTGTACTACATTCCCCTATCAGAATATTAGAAGCAGATTAATATTGACACTCACTCTGTGGCTCCGCTGCCGTTGATAGTGTTTCCATCAGGGATGGGGTTGAGTTGGATCGGCTCAGGTTTCCTTCTCTTCTGCATGTTACGTGCAAGAAACAAGCTGGTGTACAAAAAAAAATAACAACAACAACAAATCAACACACGAGCTGCAGCAGTGTAGACGGAAGCCCGATACAGAAGGGGTATCTGATATTAAGAAGACACTGTTTATCGGCACTGACTGACAGGGAATTAGGCAAGGGTTGTAATGCACTGCAAGGCTGAGCAGCTGATTTCTTCTTAATGGGTGGAGGTGAATGAAACGTCACAAAATATTTTCATTGGTCTTCCGGAAAGCGCGGCTGGGCTTGTTGCAGCTCTCCCTCTGCTGGTGATCGGCGGTATTACCATGCTGTTACCTAAAGTTTCGTTTAAACGTTAAACGAACGGGAAGGCGGTCACTAAAAGAAGCCTATTAGCCAAAACTAGAGTAGCTTTGCATTAAAAAAAAAAAAAAAAAGATCTTCATTTATAAGAAATGCCGTCACTGACTTCATCCTAAAACAAATCACTTTAGCCTCTTTCTTCGGATTGGCTGCCCCTCCTAAACTGAAAGTTTGAACAACAATTGGGTGGGCCCAGAGCTGAGTGCTTTAAGGGCTTTCCACTCTCACTGACATAAATTATCTGAAACTGAGCACTTAAAGGAGTCTGAAATCTGAGCTTTTGGCTCACAGGGATTACTCATACAGAAACTGACCTCTTTATTCGAAACTTCAACCACATTTAACATGGCCAATGTTAAATATGGAAAAATATGACATAATAATGAAAGAAAATAAGTAAAAAGATAATAGGTCCACTTTTAGGACCATTAGCTCACATCCTGTTAATAATAATAATAATAATAATAATAATAATAATAATAATAATAATAATGGTAATACCCAGTGATTTTTACTGGGAAATGTAGCCTCTGGATACAGAGGCTCTGACTATCATTGTCCAAAATGGCATAAAAACCTAATAGATTACCATAACATAAACAAGGACTGCTTTCCTCCACAGGGAACCACACAGTCTGCTACTAGAACAAACTCTAACAAGCAAGCAAATGACAATCACCCCACTAAGCAATAAGTATGATGCTTATGAGGGCCCATAAAATGGACTCTCTGAAAACCATCGAAAACCAGCTAGAACTAGAATGGTGACAGAAAAAGTAAAAATATGTGATTGAAGTGTATTTCAAGACCTCATATGACCACTAATGACCTTGCGAACAACAGAAGGGACGTTATTAAAAACGAGGCTGACAGAGACTGAAATTCAAAGGATAAAAGATAAAAACATCTCAAGAGCGGGGAAGAGATGTGAATCACCACGAAAACAATGTTGCAGCATTAAGTGCTGAGGAAAATGAGCACAGCGATGAAGTAAACCAACCAAATGAATCAGACCACCCAAATGCAACACAGTGCTGATGAAAAAGTAGAGGAAATGGTAAACAACATCCTGAGAAAATGGAAGGCTGTAAAAGAAACATTGATGAAAGACCACTAATGCTAAAAATTAAATGTGACAAGCATGTAAAATCAGCATTAACCCTCTCAGGCTCAAATTAAGTTTTTGTTGCTAATGCACAAAAGAATACCTGCAGTGGTACTTCTGAGTAAAAAAACTCATAAAATATGTATGTGGGGTAATCAGGTTGTTAGTTTTTAACTGTTGCAAATCTGCAATGCCTGCTTGAGAGGGTTAAAAATAACTAATAGAGCAATCATGGCTATTAAGAATAGGCTTAATGATAAGCTATCCCTTGCTGAAGTGAACAAATTATTTTATGCCACTGCCTCTGCAGTCAGTGACATCTTAGGCAACAACAACAACTATCCAAAAAATCCAGAAACTGGGAGACCCTGGGGAATGATAGCGTAACAAGCTTCTGGCTAATACAACAGCACTACATGAAAACCTGACACGATCATAGAAAACCATGAAGAATGGCCTCCTTATTGTTAGTGCCCAACTAATGCAGTCGACTAACAAGTGGTACTACTTAATCCTACACTGTGTAAGACTTTAAATTTAATACCAATAGCCAGATCCTACAAGAATCTGGTGGACAACAACTTGCTAGCACTAAAACAAAAATACTGTAGTTATGTAGGAGTTATGTAGATCAACTACTTATGAATAAAGCCATAATGAAGGCGATTAAGACTGGGAAAAGAAATAATCTTACTCCTTTTGGTTGACCAAAAGGAAGTATTCAACTCTGTTAAAAAAAAAGAACATTTCAGGGAAAAATAAAATACAATGGGAAGTTTAGTTGGTGATTCTTCCTTAATTGGCTGTTCGAGTCACAGTGAATCTGTGTCTATGTGTTACCATTGCAATAGACTGGCAACCTGTTTAGGGTGTACCACAACTTACTCCCACTGACAGCTGTATTCGGCTCCAGTCTCCCTGTGACCCTGAATATGATGAGATGGATCGAAGGATAGAAAAGATGTTCTGTACTCTCGAAAGACATTAGATGGAAGAGGCCTTACTCAGATTGTGAGCACATACAAAATAACAAAACAAGAACATTGGACACATACCTCAAACATAAAGAAGACAATCTCCTTACCAAAGCTAAAGATAGTGAAAGAACTAAAAAAAAAACCAAGAAAAATCATTATCACTGCACTAATGAAGCCGTTATATTCAAAAGAGAGCTCAATATGCCAAAGATACAGCTAATGGAAAATGAGCCAACCACCAGCTAAGCGGAAATGGCAGGCAAACATCAAACCCTATAACAATGAAAGAGAAAATGGGAAGAAAATGCTCCGGACAGTATTTGAAATGAATAAATGGCAGAGATGTGGACCAAACAAGCTGCTGGCTTAAAACAGCAGGCCTACAGTCAGAAACTGAAGGGCTCATTATTGCTGCTCAAGATCAATGCACTAAGACCAACTGCTACTGAAAAGATGAGGCTGAGCTGAATTAAACTGAAACAAGCTCTTGAAACATGACATCAATTCAATGGCCTTGACAAATGTGACAACTTTTAAAAAGTGGAAATTAACAAACACTAAATATGTGGCCAATAAGAAGAGACAACAGAACATCTAGTGTCTGGCTGCTCTGAATGAACTCAAACAGAATAAATAGACTTTTATATCTTTCTATCTTAGATCTGTCAAAAAACCTGATAAACAAATCAAGACCAACATGACTTAGTAAATTAGTTAGTTAGTTGTCTCCTCATCATCCTCCCCTCACAACAGATAACTGCCCCACCCTGAGACTGGTTCTATTGGAGGTTGGCCCCTAGGCAGTGCTCACATAATGAGGACTTTATCCATTAAGATGGCATTGGTAGTTCGGTTCAAGGAATAAGCTTGGCCTCATGCGTGAACAGAGCAGGACTTTAAGAATGATAATCTCTGGAGAGATCTGAAAATGGCAGTGCACCATTGCTCCCCATCCAACCTGCTGCAGCTTGTGAAGCTTTGCAAAGAAGATTGAGAGAAACCACCCAAATATAGGTGTGCCAAGCTTGTAGCATCCTACACAAAAATACTCGAGGCTCTAATTGCTGCCGAAGACAATTCAAGAAAATACTGAGAAAAGGCTATTTTGAGTGAAAAATGAATTAATCAAGTGATGACATGACAAAATGTGAAACAAGTGAGGCTCTAACTGAGTTAGGACCTTACTCCATTTTGGGTGGAAA
Source organism: Diplotaxodon limnothrissa (assembly GCF_057381915.1). NCBI lineage: Eukaryota > Metazoa > Chordata > Actinopteri > Cichliformes > Cichlidae > Diplotaxodon > Diplotaxodon limnothrissa. The sequence continues at coordinate 14,123,326 of NC_140602.1, read as the reverse complement.
AGTATATGTTACTTTATGCAGTTTAGTCCTTGATCGCAGGCAAGTTCATAAGGTAAAGAAGTCACAAACTGAATGAATGAGCAGGAATTTGGAAAAAATAAAGTTCTGCCAGACAAATGTGTTTTTCATTTCGCTGCTTGACCAGTTTTTAATTTTCATATTAAATATCAGTGAGTCTAACATTCTTGAACTAATCATTTGAGAGGTTAACCGAGAAAAATCTGACATGTGAAATCAGGAAGTAATTGCCCCAACATAGATCCCAAGCAAAAATGGTAAAAAACAAACAAACAAACTGGTTTATTATTATTATAAGTAAAAAGTATGTTGTTAAATAAACATAGATGAGTTAAAAGGATCATCTGAAATTGGAAAGACTCAAGTGGATAAATGTATGTAGCCACTTTCTACCACTGCAAATTACAGGTTTTATATCAGCTGTTTTTTAAACTCAAACAGGATTAGGTTGAGGCCACAAAAGTAGCTATAAGAAAATAAAAGGATTCAGTAATTTTCCACCACAAGGTTATTCCGGCAATTCAAGGACATCTTTGAAACATCTTGTATAATTGTTTGAGGAGACTTGATGTTTGTCAGAATTTTGTGGGCCCATGTGTAAGGGACACCTCGTGAATTGTGTTAGAGCAAGCAGTTGCTTTTCTAAGTAATAGCGAGTTTCCATTTAATGGGGAAATCTAATAACATGGTGACTTATTTGTTCAGAGTTTGCATTTTTAACAGACAATATAATTAGGGAAGACGTATTTAATTTGCACTCAGCTGGGTGCACCTGGATTTAATGACAGGTACATCTATTACAATATAACACAGCAGCTCTGCTTACAGGTTTTGATGGCATCATCAGAAATTTCTGTGATAAATACATCGCTGTGATCTTACTTTGCAAGATATCATTTGTGCCATTAACATATTTATAAAGAGATATTTTTTATTTAAACAGAAATGTAGGCATTAATATAGACACTACTAAAAATAATACCAACAATAATGACACTCAATCATCAGTATAAGGCAAAGTTGGTTAACAGACATCAGTCTGTCCAGTTATGAAGTTTCACTTTTACAGTTTGAAGAATGTGGAGGAAAGGCAAGGCCAGCTGGACACGGCCATCGAACACGGCCAATAGCAGGGCAAGTATCCACTCCTTTGTGCAAGGAGAAACTGAAGGATCACGATCAGACCCCTACAAAATGACCTCCAGCAGTTCCCTTAATTTTTTTGAACAGTGTATATTAGAAGCTCCTCTGAGTATAATGCAGCCCATTTTAACGGCGCCATAACTCGAAATCATTCGATGCAATTAACATCTCTGTCACAGAGTCAGTGATGAAAGAAACAGTCGCCACCAAGTCTATATCTAATTAACATGAATCGTGATTGATCTACAAAAAGTTGTGTTAAATACGTTTCCTCATTATAAAATAATAGCAAAGGATTTTTTTTTAGGATCAATAAGGAAAAAGCCAGAAACTGCATGTTGTAGTGCAAACGACGAAATAAAGCGGTGCAAAAGAAATGAAAAGTACCCAGCCCTCTTTACTTCAAGATATTTTATCCCTTATGTTGTTATCATTATTTTGAGTTATTTTAAAATACTATTAATTTAAAAATATTTCAAAATACCAATGATACACATGACCTTCATCATGCTTAAATGGTTTCTATTCTTTTATTCTATAGGTGTTAGGTATTTACATTAAATGCCAGCTCAGTATATATGTATATATGTATATATATGTGTATGTATATATATGTATGTATGTATATATATATGTGTGTGTGTGTATATATATATATATATATATATATATATATATATATATATATATATATATATATATATATATATGTATATATATGTGTATGTATATATATATGTGTGTATGTATATATATATATATATATACACACACACATATATATATACATACATACATATATATATGTGTGTATATATATATATATATATATATATATATATACACACACACACATATATATATACATACATACATATATATACATACACATATATATATATATATATATATATATATATATATATATATATATATATATATATATATATATATATATATATATATATAAAACCTGAAGAATAAAGCAAGAGAATCTGATAAAATTACCATTCTGGCAGTTGCTTGTTATTAATATTTTAATATAGGAAACTCATAGGAACAATCTCAAAAGCCATTTGTGATTAATTCGCTGTCAAACTATAGTTTTGATATAATGTAGTATTACAGTGGTAATTAAACATATACCAGTTAAGTTAAACCTGGCAAACAAAGCAATGACAAGGCTTATTTATAGTGTTTTTCCTCTTTTTTCTCTTCCTCCCACATTACTTTAAAACTGCGACATCTTCAGATGAGTTGACTTGTAAATAACCCAGTCATCTCATTTGAAGATGGTGTTTTAAAATCATTTTACTATTTTAGGTCATAGCCTCTCAGAAAGGCAGTGAAATTTTCTGTTCGTGCTCTGCTCCTGTTTTATTTATTTCAGACCAAAATCGCCAAGGATTCTGTTTCTGATTTCATCCACAGCAATACCCTCCCCTCTTTAATACTTCCCTTTGTACATTTGCTATCTTTTATTATTGTTGACACCCGCTGTGGCTGTTTAGAAGCTGCTGATTCTTTTCATACTGTACAAGAGGGTGGATTTTTACAGAGGCTCAGACTTATGTCTTTTCTTTCTCCACTAACGCTGCCACCATCTGAATGTTCTTTTGCCCCTATGTTGTAAAATAAATCTGTGTCCGGTGGATTTTAAATAAGACGAAGCTCATTTATTAACCATAACATGTTGTAGTATTTGAGAGGGGATAAAAGAATGGTAAAATTATAATTTCAAAAAACATACTTATTTATTCATCAATTATCAACATTTTGAAATTTAGTCTATTTGTATAAATGTGGTTTTTAACCTGGAAGGGGGCCTGATGGTTGTGGAGACGGTTATAATGTTAAACTCATTTGGAGCATGCTTCTGACTAATAACAGTACTGAACACCCAGTTTTGGTTATTCTTTCTGCGCCGCTTTCTCCTCTCTCCCCCTCTGCAGGGCAGAGAACTGCTCTTTCCCAAAATGTAATCTGTACTTACCTCCCTCTATCCTTTAAGTATTTACCTTAAAGTGATATAAGCTGCAAAAAATGGCATTTGCATTTTCTCGTCATAAAGAAGGCTGATCTTCACAATGATTGTATAAACACATTAACATTTCAGAGGACAGACTCATGTTGCATTAATGATGGGGTTTTGTGTGTGTGTATGTGTGGGATGTTTTTTTTTTTGTTATCATATTTGCAGCAAACTGTGTCCTCTAGTAAAGGACCCAGTAGCCTACAAGCATTTTGTCAAACAACTGTTAAACAAGAGCAGACTATAAAAAAGCAGAGATTTAATCCTCTGTCTACTTTTTACGCACTCCCAAGTTTTGTTCACTTTTTTTTTTTTTAACATAAAGCAATGGAGATAGAAACAGTAAGAAAAAGGGGAAAAACATCATCACAAAAGTTGTTGAGAAGGACATGAAACATACACCCATTACATATTTAAAATTCTTTCTTAAATACTTTGAGGGTAGTGCTCCTAACCACCAGAGAGTCCACAGCAGCGATGGAAGGAGGAGGATGGAGAAGACAATGATTAAGTCAAAAAAGGCTTGCTTCCTGAATTAAAATCGCTGACTAAACTACTCTTCCCAGCTGGAGATGGGACGCTTTGAATAATTTTCATCCCTAAAAAGGAGTCATTCAACTAAATTTTTTTGTTTTGTTGGGGAAAACTGCTCAGCTCAAACTGTTTGATCTCTGTGTAAAAAAATATACTAGGTCTACCAAAGAGTAGATTCACCTGACATTCTCTACCCTAATGATGTATTAGCTGTCAGCCTAAATGTAGCGTGTAGATTAGACATCAAGCAGAACTTTAAATCGACTCCCATTTTTACAATTTACCCTGACGTCTCTACACATCGTCCTGACGGACACAAGGCCAGTGAGCGGTGCCTGTTTTACCAAAAGCATCTTGCTGCCATAATCAGCTTTTTCTTCATAAACCAGGACTGACAGAGAGGAAAGATTGGCCCATAGACAGGAAATCTGAGAATTGTAAGTTTCATTTGACAAACTGCGCTGTGGGCACTTGAGCATAACAGACCTTTCTAGAGTGTTGGTATCTAATGTGGACCATAAAACATCTACAGCAGTGTTTTTCCATTCTGAGGGGTTGGAACGCCTCACATATAGTCACAGAACCATAATTAGGATGACAAGAACAACATTATGCTTATTTTGGGGCTGTTTGGGGAACCTCCGATCTAAAGAACGACCGTTGTTTTTGCACACTGTGCCAGTGAGATTGAAGGGGATCATATTTCATAAAATGAAAGAAAAAAAATATAATTATTTCTAATACTAATCGTACATAAAATCATGTGGAAAAAGTAACTACATCACTACTAAATTGTTGCCTCTCTTTGAAAGGAGACACTAACCCTAAGCTTCTTCAATACGCTGCTTACAAATAAAGATGGAAGAACACTTAAAGTGAAACATTGCTATTCAATAAAAATATCAGTACATGTAATGGAAAAAGTAAGTAGACTTGCATCAAACACTTTTCGTATATTTAATTTCTTGTGGGCACTTTGCATAATTTCTCCAAAGTCTCAGATATTGGGCTGCCAAGGTTTTTGACTATTCTTCATGTAAAAATCCTTCAGATGCCAGGGTGAGTGTTTTCTTGCTTGTATGGACTGTTTCAAATGTTCCCCACAACATTTCAATAGGATTCAAATGTGAGCTTTGACAAGACCATTCAATAACTCGCTCTTTATTTGTTTATAAGGCATTCCTTCATGGAATTTCGAATGTGCTCCGAATCAATAATCAATTGAAAGGTCCACTTCTGACTCAAGATAGCAAACATCAAGCAATCCCAAAAGATAACATTTCAATTTTTTGTTTTTCTTGTCTTTTCTTTTTCATTTGAAAGTGTTTTTTGTTTGTCTGTATTACCTTTATCTGCAGGTGCCCAAAGACATTCGAATACATGACTGTAGTAGGTGCCGAGTTATCTAACACTCCAATCTTTTGCAGTGCTGGTAACTTATTTTTTTATTTGTCTTTGATTGCATTTAACGCCTCCTCTCAAAAAGTCGTTTCACCTGTTTTTTGGTTTTGTTCTTTTTTTTTTACATGTCATGGATGTTTGACTTTCACTGTTCTGAATGGAGTATGTGTGCAGTTTGACACAGAAGTTCTTTTCATCTTCATCTACTGAAAGAGGAAAGTTTCTCACCTCCATTCAGAGGTTAAGACATGTACGTGTGATGTGCAAACATGAAATCTCCAGTGCACCTGCATTAAAATAGGATTTTCTAAGGCGGGACGCATCTTATGTGTGACAGGAAAAGCAGAATTTGAACATCTGAATATTCATAGATTCTATATTTTCGAAGACACGTACTGAAGATAGAGAAAATCAACTAAATAATTGAACTTTTTGTCAAAAAACACATAGGAGACAAATTATCATTCAAAGCAGAGAATATGTATATATATCTTCAAATGTCCAGAGGGCAGGAAGTACTTAAAATGAAAAGTGTTGAAAATGTGATCTGTGGATAATCCTGAATAACGGGGCCGTTAATTCTGGAGGAACTGGGGGGTTATCCAACCTCGTAAATATTAAATGAACTGTGTTGCTTGATACATTGAGAAACACCATGAAACAAGAAAGATGGTGGTCAAATTTACCTGAAATTTATTCGTCTGTTGTTGTTAGTTTTAGTATTTTTAATGAGCAGGTTTGTTTTACTGAGAGGCTGAAAAACAAAAAATGTCATTGGGCATGTTGTACCTAAAGGAAGTCAGGAATCACTTCTGAGCAAACAGTGTGGGTAATAAAAAAAAGATAAAAAGATATATATACAGTCTTCTAGCCACTATGACAGCTGGGACTGGCTCCAGCCCCCCGCGACCCTGAATTGGATAAGCAGTTAAGAAAATAGATAGATAGATGGATCTGTATATATAGTCTATCACAAAGCCGGCCTACCGCCCTGATATGGTCAAAACAAGTCCGCTCTTTTCTCCACTTTCCAGACACTGCTGTGCCATCAGGAGACAACAGATGAGACATAAAAGAAACAAGCTCAGATGGGCTGATTGAGGATGAGCAGTAGTGTTGGAAAACCAGAATACACTATGTCTTGTTTGATGCTGTGAATTTGTTGCCTCATCCACCACTACTTTGGTCAGGGAGTTGGGGATTTGTGGTCTGGGATTGCAGCAGGCCACAAAGGCAGCTTCTGAAGCAGCCGATAACAGCCGCCAGTTGCTCCTGCTGAGAAAAAAGGCCAAAAGTTTGAGTCCCAAACATGCAAATCTGTCCAATGACTAATACAGAAAAACAATGACAGGATGGGACAGCTGTGGCAGGACAAGTGGGTACTCATGCACTGTTTTCTATTTCTGGATTAACATAAATAAGGATCATTTATTTGATGGTTGAATTGCATGCAAAAGGTTTGAAATTCCCACTTCAGTACACTTAATGTAATTGCCTACATTGCACAGACTTTCAAGTGCCGAGCCTTCTAGTTTTTTGTCTTTTTTCTTTGTTTCCTTCACCTTGAGTGTCTCCCTCTGGACAGGAAGCAGTGTTCCTTAATTTAAATTTTATAAACGTAGTGTATGATTTCTTGACTCGAGTATCAATGCGAGGAGGCCAATTTTCTTAATCTCAAAATGTTTTATAAGAAGTTTTCTATGAATGTGGCAAGAAGAAGCAAACAAGAAATAAAAGAAGAATAAAGCGATTCAATTCACGATCAACTTCTTCCAAAGAATAATTAACTTTAAGAGCCTTAAGTAGAGTGATAGATTATCATGTTATATAAAGAAAGTTTTACCCCTTAGCCAGTGGCAGTGGGAAGGTGGAGCAGTGCCCTTCTGTTTGATTATGATAAGTCAGCAAGCAATAATACAGAGGCAAAAGCAGTTCTAACATTGGGCAGATGTGGCTCATCTGGAGCAAAGCCAACAGCAAAACACAGAGGACTGCATATGTGACCGAGAACATAAAAATATGAAAACAAAAGTCCAGCACTCAGCTTAACTCAGCAAGAATAAGTAAAAGGCTACACACACACACACACACACACACACACACACACACACACACACACACACACACACACACACACACACACACACACACACACACACACACACACAGACCACACGGTGCTCTGCTGGGGCTTGAGTTTAGTGCAGCTGCATGGAATACATGCTGGGCTATATGCACCATTTCTACTTCACTACAAATATGAAGACACAAAAGAAATCTTTTTGTATCAACTAACAACCAAAACCAGAAAAAGATTTAAAATACCAATATTGCTAAAAACAATAAGAAACCATAGAAGTACAGACAAGTTGTAGAGTTCATTATTTACACAGCTTCTCAAATGTGATAATTTGTGGATTTTCTGTCCTAAATTATAACTATAATATAATAAAAAGTATAAGGATTTGTGAGGTTGTACCTCTACTTGGCAACAGCAGTTATTTCAACTTTAATTTTGAGCAATTTGAAAATAATCACATTCATATAATCAGCAGTTAAGACAACAGCAGCAGTTAGCCTTGCCTCAATTAAATAGGACAGTGAGATGATGATGTTTTCTCATGAATGCATTACAAAAAAGAAATCAGATTATACAACAGCTGCATAATGCATACTTAAAGTAATTTATGCTGTGGCATTGGTACATTTGGACACTTTTTTTTACACATCTGTTGCAGTTGTGCTGGGGAGCATGCAGTAGGGCTCTGATGGACAGACAAAGCCAAGGTAAAAAACGCCTCCAACGTTCTATCTTACAATCCAGAGTGTACTCTTACTGGCTGGTTGGCATGCAGGCAAACACACGTGTGCTAGGCAATGGAAACAAAACAAGAATCGGCAACAAAAGTGAGTGACAGGACATGTCATGTTTTGCTTTTCAGTCTTGTCACATTTCTTCAACACATTCTGCATTGAGTTTCACCTGAAGGATAAAGCTGTTGCTCCACAATATGTCTGTCATACATTTTTCATCAATAAGACCCAAGAAAAGACCAAAACTGACAAAATGTTTCTTCATCTATCAATTCTTTCCCACATCCTCACAATGTAATGTCTCTGCCAACCCACTTGTTCCTGCTGAAAAAATATATTTGAGCATTTTTCTTTAAGAAAACCAACAAAAACAACACAATGATTGCACTGTGACTAATGTACATTTGTTCATCTCATGAGTATTCATGTCAGGCATGTGAGTGTTTAAGTTAGATGGACTCAATAAAGTGCTATAAGTCACATTATGACAAACTTTGGCACATTTATGTGTTTTTAGAAGTCTTTTTTAAACTTTGTTGCTAATAAAAGTATCAAGAGACTCATATTTAAAATGACAGCCATTATTTTTCAGTTTAAAAAAATGCACAGCTTCTTTAAACAGTCTCCCTCCTCTTAACACCTTCTAATTTCCCACTAAGCGGCACATCTCTTTAAACATCAAACTAAGAACCAGATCCAGGGTTTGGTTTGCAAATCTTCCATGTGAAAAAAATCCTTGGAAACATCAGGACTGCAAAGCGAGAAGTCGCTGTAAAAACTTAGCAATATTCCTTAAATCTGTCACACGCAGATGAGGATTTGTTAGTAAAGGTGGATTATGAACAATCATTTGAATATTTAAAGAGAAGGGGAAAAAAATTCAGTCTTAAGTAACTTGTTTTTTTCCCCCCTCTTTTTTCCCTCTCTGGTTCACAGGAGAACTAAAGTGTGCATCCTTTCAGAAATAGGATCTTAATTATAATAATTATGCTGTTCCAGGCAATTTGCTTCTTTCACCACATACAATTTTAAATGTTGCATCCATGTATAGAAGTAGCTTAGATGAAAGATGCTTTGCAGAATGAGAAAAAAAGACTTTTAAGAAATCTGAAAGAGATCCTACAGGTTGTAGGCTGTAACTGCTGAGGTTAGAGGGGAGATGTTTCCCAGGTTGCTCTAATAATATTGTGGAATCATCCTCTCTGTAAGAACAAGCAAGTGTGTGTTTATGTGCGGAGAGGTGTACGGCAGGGTGATGGGGACTAGGTGGGTAGGGAGGAGGGCAGCATCAGCATCAGCGCCCATGACGTCACCAGAGTTTAAAGTGGGCCGCGCTTCACCCCGTGGAGGGGAGAGAGGAGAGGGAGGAAGCGGCGGCGGTTCCTTGCACCTGTCTCGTGCGCGTCGCCGAGTGTGAAAAAGCCCTGCGCTGACACAACTCCACAAAGTACCTGCTCTCACCGATCCTGCCCGAATGTTCACTTTCTGCTTTAACTAAATATGGAAGAGCTCGTTGCACGGTGGACCCTGTCAATTCTTTCGCCTTGAGGTCGATAACTTTCCAATTCAGCTTTCCGCGAACGGTGAGTCAAATGCTTCCTCCCCCCGACAAATCGGGCTCGATTTGTAAATGATGCTGCAGCAGCCGTGTCATCGGCACGCGCAGCATGTGTGGCGATAAATATGTTTCCAGATGTTTGTTAAAGCAGATTTTTTTTATTTTAAGAGAGAGAGAGAGAGAGAGAGAGAGAGAGAGAGAGAGAGAGAGAGAGAAATACATTATTGTGTATTTTTGTTTTAACTGCTGGAGTGGCTCCGCAGTAACTTGCAGTCTGAGCGCGCTGCTGTTGGTTGCTGTGACAAATTGTGCTTTCCATTTAATTAGGCTATTGGCGAGTATATCCCACGGAAATGTGCGCGCTGTGCCAAAGAAAAGGGCTGTATCATCCCGGAGAGTTTTCTAATCTGCTGCAGTCGCGAAGCCGAGTGTTTTTCTTTTATCCCATATATATTTTTGTATGCCAATGTGCTCTGCCTATTCAAACTAGTCTATTACTTTTGAAGATTGTCATTTTTAAAAGCTGTAAAGCTTTGAATGCTAATGATTTAGATTTTCTTTCCTTTTATTTGAACTGCTGCAGTTTATGCATTGTTGTGATGCTTTTTTGCCTTGCCTGGAGTTAGTTTGGTTGGTTGTGTGCTGAATGTGATCTTTCATTCCCTGGTTCCTTATAAATGTTACACATTTAATATGAACACTAGTGTAAGTGGCCCCTGTGTAACTGCGATGTCACGACGTCGTTTTTTAAGCTTAAGAGACATTCATAGAACCAGGATTTGAGATAATGGTCTGTCCTTCAAACTCAAGGATTAAGACTGATGAACATTTTGGATGCACAGAATAGAAATGACATGCGGCATGTTATGTCATTTTTTAACCACTAGATGACAACAAAGTGCAACGTAAAGCATCTGATTAAACTTGCATTAGCCTGTTAGTCAATGAGCAGATCTGCACCATGGTTTAATCATGAAATAATTACTGCTGCTGATTTCCTTTGTGGGAGAATAAACAAAACCAAGAAACCCGTCTCTAAAACATACAGTTTTGATGATATCACTATCAGTTACACAACGCACAGACACACACAGAGAAATACGCACACTGTAGCTACTGTTGCTTTGCCCTGCTGGCGCTGCATACATTGTTCCACATACTCAGCATGGGTTCTCTGCATTATAGCAATTTGTCATAAAGTCATTTATCAGGGATGCACCGTGACACTACAGCAGTGAAGGTTTAGTTTTTGAGTGAGACTTGGACACTTGGTGTGTGCTGTTGTGTTTCCAGAAACTCTGGCTTGTTCATTGTAACCCCTTTCAAGACTCCACTTGATATTCACAGCTTCATTTCTGAATATTCAAGGCTACACAATTAGTTAAATCACACCGCAATTTTAATGTTCTGTGTTCATTTAGTTTTTTTGTTCTCCAGTTAACTGGAGCACATCAATAATTCACAGTGTCCTAACTCATGTTTAACAAATACTGCCTTTATATTTAGATCATCTGTTCCTTTGTCAAATCAGCTGTTATTCTGGACCACCATGACCTGTCAAAATATTAGAAAGCGTGGGCAAATATTGCTCCCATTTTCCTTTCTTTATGCCCACAGTTCAGCTTTAGGCTGTCAAACAAGTTGACAAAATCACCATATTCCTTTTTCATACCTGCCTATTGTCCCGTGAAAATGGAGTATCTTCAAATGTCAGGCCTTTCACAAATATAAAAAATGACCTTGTGTTCGGCTTTGTGTCAATAAATCATGTAAACACTGAATGGATAATAGCTTTTTAAGTGTTTATTTAGTTAAAGAATCCTTCACTTTGTCTGACAGGTTAGGGAATCATTTCATCTAACAATCACATTTACATTTTTCTTGCTAATATTACTGTGAATAACAATACCTAACTGTAATAATTTTTTTTAGTCTTTTGTAGATAATTAGTAAAAGAAAAACAGTCATTGTCTTTTAGTAGTTCACTCAATCTGTCAGGGCATAGCAAGTGCTTGGAAAATGGGAGAAAAGGGGTATATATATATATATATATATATATATATATATATATATATATATATATATATATATATATATATATATATATATAAACATTGATATCCAGAGTTAGGGCTGGTTAAAGCTGTGATTTTAAGCAACACTTTCCTCTAATGAGGGGTCATGGAGCCAGAAACCAAAGTAATACTCTGTTCAGCTTCAGTGGTTTCAGCTCTCAGTGGAGCCAAGGACGACATTTGCCGCTCAGACACCGTAAATTCTGATGTTGTTTACTGAACAGATGCATATTTGTCTTATTTTGGGGGCTCACTTAAAGGATCACTGTGTCCGGGGCACCTAAGTGCCTCATGCATTCGGTGGAGGTCATTTTTTTGCAGGCATTTTACAGTCTAGTAAACCCTTTCAACTGGAAATCCCGATGTTTGGCTCAATCAATATGTTTAATTAGGGCTGATTAATGGAAGCAGATAGCTGTGGAAGGCTGACCAATTTCTCTCATCTCAAGAAAAAAGAAAAAATTCATTCCATGGTGGTAATGTGATTTTTATGTAGCAACTCACAGTATTCATTAAACCGAAATTGTAGGGATTAAGTATACATGTATAGTTTACATTTCCGTTTCTATAGATGACCTAACAATTTTTTTCAGTAACTACATTTAAGATTTGACCAGCTGGGGGTTGAAACTCACACAGGCTCAATATAATCTCTTAAACACATGTGAATTAAGGGATTTGAAAACACTGCTTCGTGCATATGTTTAGAAATAGTTTTCCCCGCAGGCGTAGACATAGACTGTTGGCAGTGTGAAATCTCTCCATTAGTGTATTGGGATTTGCAGAACTACAACTGCTGTGTACTGTTTGGGGGTTGGGTCTGGTTCAAAAGGGCAAATCCTAAAAAGTCGTCTCAGTCTTATAAATCTGACACTGATTTTGAAAATTGCATGTGGACACCTCAGCATAGTGCTGTGTTTCAGGGCTTAGTTTCTTTTCGAATTTGCTGTAATGAACACTGTTTTCTGTCAGTCCCTCAGAAGTAACAGCTAGTATGACCTTTATTCTGCAAATTAAGCCGTTTTTGCTTTGCAATGACTGATAGATCTTATTATTTCAGCAAAAGTGCATTGAGCATTGAGCAAATACCCTGGAGCCATAGCAACTGCATTAACAAAAGTTAATGAAATATATGGAGGCAGGACCTAGACTTTGCTTTACTTTTGAAAGCTGTGGCATTTACATTTTGCGTTGAGTAGAGGGAGTGAAAACGGTTTATCCCTCAGCGTACACCCACAACCTACCTCGTCTGTAGACATAAATTTGCAGTAGCCAATATTGTAGCGTTACCAGTAAAAATAGACACGTTTGTTACAGGTGATTTTATTTATTTATTTATTTTTTGTTCAAGAGCATTTGGCTTTTCTTGTAAGTGGGGATTATAAGGAAAAGTCACAGTTGTGCATGTTGTGCATCACAAAAAAGTTACATAAGTGCAAAGTGATGCAAAATTTTAAAGGCCAATAAAACGTCGTCGCTAGCTGGCATTAAAAAACAAAAAGACATCTGCAATTTAGATTGAGCTACAATTCCACATTAGGTTTCCCAAGGGTCTGGTCATGTCTGCATCTGATTATCCTTGCATACATTTAATTAATAATTCGACAATGCATGGCATTGATGCCGGTCAGCCAGCATTCTGCAGGGGAATAGATTGGCTCTGCTTGATATCCAGCCACAGCCTCTTAGCGAGGAACAAGGAAACGATGAGCTCAGGCAGATTTCAGATACACGAGCTCGTGCGGAGCTGCGTTAATCCTCCCTCCCTCAGGTGCAGTCTTGGGGAGGAACGCCGTGGACTACAGCTCACCACAGATAGTTGGCCAAGCTCTGATTAATGCACTCATCAGTTCTTTTCTTGTTGGTTTTAATGACAAGTATGTCCCTTGCGGGAATTTGGTGACTTTTTACAAATACTGCTGATGCATCTGCTTGGATCTGCCGCTTTTCCCTTCCCCGTATTGTGTAGAGAGCCCTGGTAGAACGCCCAAGTTTTTTGACATGACTAGGCTGTCAGTTACAGTGCAAGAGACCACATGACATATTTTCTACCAAGAGATACAGGATACATGAGCTGAGGAAATGAACAGTGATAATATCTCAGCATGTTGGGATGTGTTGTGCTTTGCTGATAAGGCTATTATTCATTATTATGCCTTAGACAGCAGAAATCCACTCTCCATCTCAGGCATATGCTTTTCACACATAGTTTACTTACTGCTTACTAATTACTTTGGAGTTAAAAATGATTTAATCGCTTATGTGGACTGTAAAGAAGCCACAGATATTCACTAAGCTAATCTTTCCTTTTGAGAGCTCAGGCTGTTGAGCAGAAGTAGAAAAGTGAATTATTGGCTTGTCAGAAACATGATGAAATCCATCCATCCATTCACTTCCGCTTATCCTTTTAATTTGACAGCATCAAAAAGGTACCAATAGGCACTAAGAATGTTTTAAAATGAGTTAGAATAGATGTGATAGATTTCACAGAAGTCCCCAGAAATCTTAAGGAGAAGATGATTCATAACTGTGGTCAAAGACTAAGGCAGTTTGTAGCGCCTGCTAAACAGAAAATCCTAACAACAGCCATTCATCTTAAAAAGGGCTTTAAAAACTTAAATGTTCCCCAGCATATTTAATGTTGTTATTTTTGCATTGTTTCCTCAACCAAACAAATCGGGTCTGAGTCACAAATTTGACAAACAACCACAATTTATCACTCACATCAAAGAATTGTAGTGTTGTGTCTCAGTAGGCAAAGTGAAATGGAAATTATTATTCACGTTTTATATTGTGCAGTAATTCAGCAACATGATCAATGGCTTATGATCATCATCCTGACAAATGCAGACAGAGTTGTGGTCATGCCACATTTAGCTGCCCTTATGTGATTGATGATTAAAGCAGACAAATGATTCACTGTGCTCAACTGTCCATTAGTAGTATGATGCCTATTAGAGGGTGATATTTTGCCTCTGGCACCTTTCACACAGGGACCTCGTCGCACTATTTTTTTTCTCTGTCTGTTGACAGGGATGTGCGTCAGAGTGTATGTTTCTGAATAAGTAAATATAAGCTTATTTTTTTATTTAAAAACCAAAAAATATGTAAATGTATGACACCTGACATACAACATATTGCTGTCACATCACTGCCACATGCTGTGCACCGTCGTAGCAAATGTTTTAGCTGCATCTCCTCTCGGCTTGTCTGATCAGTTCCAGTGAGAATACTTTGGAGCCTTTCCAATGTCTAGTGATGGATCTTTGTGTTATCAGTGAGACGCTTTGAGCCCTGTAACATAAAGCCCCAGCGCTTATTCAGCACCGCGTACCTTGCCTGTGATCAATGGCCAGCAGTCAGGACACTGAATGGAGCACAGATTGAACCACATCTGGGATTTGGATGCTGAATAACAGCCCACTCAACAGGGGTGACTCATGAATAATGCACCAGCCAGCTGAGTGTCCCATCTCCTTTGGCCCCTTACTGGTGATGCTTTTGCACTCAGACCTGTCCAGGGAGCAGAAGGTCAGTGCACAAACACTTGGCACCCCTAGCACCAGCATCAGGCATCCCTGCCCACCGCAACCATGTTATAATGGAAAGCATAATGGAATAGAGGCTGAAAGAAGCACGTAAGGGAGATGTAGCTTCCATTTACAACAATGATCATTTTTTATTAGGTTTTTATAGATTTTAGGAGCATTTTTATATACAACACAAAGCGGTCTGGGTTGAGATGGCACGGAAAACTGCAATTTAACAACCTTATGTTGTTTTTATTTCACTCAGGTCATGGAGACATGCTATTTTCCTTGACAGATGTCATAAATTAAAAATGAACAGGTTTGCAGTTCATAAAACAGTAAGTATATGTTGCTATATTGTTTTGCAACCTGTGCACTATTTCTACATTTCACTGCACTATGATATTTACAGACTTTAGTGACAGACCGATTAATTGGTTGGCCTATGAATGCGGACACATCTGCATTGCAGGCAGAAAAGCTCATGTTGGTTGACCACAGCTGTAATATACGACACAATTATATTGTCGAGTTCTACACCGCAGGATGAGCTTTAACAGTGCGAGCATCTCATGAATCAGATGATTTATACTGAATACATTTTAGTGCATTGTTTTCTCAGCCTAGTGGTTATATTCTGTTTCCCAGTTATTATTCAAACAAATTTCTAATGACTTTCATTGGCTTTGTGTATGCATTGGATTTTATGGATTTGTTGCATTTTGGCTTTATTTAACATATGATTAAAACAGGCGTCCTCATGTGTTCATTATGCAGGCTGAACACAGCCACACAAACGCCTCTCTTTTGTTCATTTTTTTTAATGTATTCAGTCTAAGTAGGCACATTTTGCTCAAGTGGTTTCAAGGACATTTAAAAGGTCATGACGGCAAAAATTGGGCGTACATCGTGCAAATCAAGTTGATGGAGCTCTCATTTCACCAAATGGAGATCACCTGGTTTGGATCCTTTGTGCACCGGTAGCGCATTTTCAGATTTAATAATCATGATGGTAAGTCATTCTTCATTCAGTCATTGACTAGTGATCCAGAAGGTCAACGTGCTGCACTATCGGAGAGAGCACACCACTGAGAGGGAAGTAGGAGGTGTAGCTTTTAATAGAAAGAGTTGATGTTTTATTCTGATTTTTTATTTTTTGGAAAAGAAGCATTAGTTAGAGTAGGCTAACTAATGCTTCTAAGTAAGCTGGTGATTCACTCAAGTCACTCAAGTACACACATGTAAGTCAGTTTTCAGGTACATTATTCTGACAGCAACTTTAATAATTCTGCCATTTTTTTTGATGAGCTACCATTTAGAAACTAGTGCTCGATTATCAAAATTTCAAATACCTAAATTATTAGCACATCCACTTAGGGGAGATTCCCCCTCGAAATTCATCACTTCATTTCAGTGGCTGTTCATAGCTGTTTCTCATTTCACAGCAAATCAAAGATAATAGAATTGCAAAAAAAAGAAATAAAACACATTTATGCATTATTACTTATTTTTTAAGATGCTTTTACTCAAAATGTCAGGTATTGGTAAAGCGTAAGTAAATTACAGGATTATTTCAGTTACGAAACAGAAAAAAGCAACCGATTTACCCACTCAAACAAAAAATAGTCCAATAAAACGTACAGAGAAAAGAGCACAACTACACAATTTTTAAAAAAAATATTGTTGCAAAAAAGAGGAAGGTCATTTTTGTCCAGATGCCATCCTTCTAAAGTCATCAAGAGTGCTTTGATGAATGATTGTTCGATAACAATTTTGAACATATCCTGCCACTCATCTCAGTTTTTTTTTAATCCTTTGTAGCTGTTACAGCCACTAAGTTGAGAAGTAATTACCTGGACTATGAGGTGTTACAGTGGTAAAGTGATGTTTGATAATTCAGCATTAATAATTTGTTCGTACCATAAGATAAAGTCACTTCAGAGCTGCTTCTTTTTAATTCACTTGAACTCTGAGTCAATTGTTTGACAGTACATTACTTCATTGAAGTAGCCATTTGTATTCTGAACTTTTGCTTGCTTGTAAGTAAAGGGTTTGAGTAGTCTCTCTACTGCATTGCATGCATCAGTATAAAATGATATGTTTTCCCAAGTGTAATGTAAAGTCCTCTGATATCTCAGAGGATTGTCTGCACAGAAAGCAAAGTGCATCCACGCGCAGTGGCTTTTCTCTTCCTTGCTCCCCGCGTCTGCTTCACACACCACATACCCTGCGACATTTGGGACGAGTTTCTCACTGCTTGGCTTCTCACATCTTGGACACTGACACAAAATAAATGAAGACACAAAGAAGACACAAGGTTCAGAGTTGGAAGGGGTTGGTGGCTGAGGTGTGAAACTATTGGGGTGTAAAATTGCCCTGGCAGCCGCACTGTTGTTTCAGCATTTCATGGTGAGATGCTCAGCTAGACTTTACTTGACTTTTCTGCCTCCTTCGATCCACCTCCTTTTATTTGTGTTTCTGTCCACACTATACCTTTGCTTAATTTGTCCACAGCACTGTAGCTGTACAACTAAAATACAGAAATGAACACATGGCTTGGCTGGGCCGCCAGGCAGAGAGCAGCTGAATATTACAGTGGTTCAGTTTTGTTCTCCACTGGAGAATGATCCTGGTGAGAGAGCAGACGGTTCAACAGGCTAATATTCACACATTAATTTGCCCAAAGATGTCCAACTGTTCTCCAATAGATCTCATTACGTGCAATCAGTCACAGGCTGGCTAATTGTCTGTGTGGTGTAGGAAAGCTTTACTGGTGCATATAGGAATGACTGGTGCTTCCTCCTGGTGGCGGCAGGAGGCCATGCCCAGGCTGTGAAGAGAGAACAGACGTGGTGCAGAGGGCACTGCAAAACATTTGGCTGTCAGTATGATGCCTAGGGTTTGTTATTAAAAGCATAGGGCGAAACACAGAAACTATTCTGAGCAGCAGGCAAAGCTATGTGACATCAGGCACATTGTTATTTTGCTTCATTAAGTGATGTTGTTTCACTAATTAGTTTTCTTGCCTAAAGCTTGTAATTGGTGACATGTTTATGACTGTATGTGCCATGCCTGTTATGTGAGGAACCCAAACATGATTAATTACCAAAAAAAAAAAAAGTTTGACATTAGAATAAGCACAAGAAAAACGACGTTGTAATTGCTATACGCTGTACTCCATTATCTATATTAGTGCAGTGCCTGCTGTCAGAGACATTTTAGCGTCAGCAGAGGCAGATGTCATAATCAGTGGAGATTTATTTAGAAACTGTGTTATCCGAATTGAGGACATCATTATGAAGAATGTCACATCATCTGTGCGGTCACAAATCAAGCAAAAGACCCTACGATGCAATCACATTGTCGCATCATGCCATACATTTGCATGTGACAATTATGCTTAGTATCAGAGGCGACGTGATGACTCTAACCTTCTAGAAGCTGTCCCTGCCACTCAGCAGCTATCCCTGTAATGCCTTCAAGCAATCTTTTACAAGACTAAGCCACCCAAGTCTCCCAATTTAGTGAGGCTAGAGCCATAACTGCAATAGATGGGTCAATGAGATATAAAAAAACCTCATATACAATCACCAGTCAAATTTTTTTCAGCAGGTTCTATTATTACTATGCATGCAGAGTTTCACGGCATTACTGCCTCATTTACAGCCCAACATAGAGTGCCAACATGATCATCCAAGCAGAGCAAAGCATTAAGCCAATAAAAAAATAGTTCATTTACCCATATCTTTACTATAATAAATAGACACACCTGCCACCACACAGCTAAAACGATCCTCAACCTCATCTGTGTGTGTTTTCATTATAAAGCAGGTGATTGGCTCTTTGTAGGGAGCAGTGGAAAGCCGCTGTCTCCCATAGATTTCTTATTCACGGGCCTTTAAGTGCTACGTCTGCCTAAAAATCCGGAGAACAGGAGCACATAGCCAAAATCAAAGCACTTATCAAAAAACGGTCCCTAAACTCAGCAATGTACTTGCTTTGGTTTCTAGCAATACAGCCAGCAAATCGATGAATAGAGAGTCCTCGATCTGATAGTCACCAGTGCTTTGCTCAGTGGTGCAGTGGTTAGCACTGTCTCATAGCTAAGAAGGTTTTGGGCAAAAACCTGCGCACTGGGTTGTGCAGTGTCAGCCTTCTACAGCCTTCAGGTATCTTTGCATCAGCAAAGTTAGATATCACACTCATTGGAAGTTTATTCCAACTAACCATGTTATCTGAACTGTGACATTGTTATGAGGCCACAGAGGAGTGTGGCATAATCTGTGCGGTCACATATCAACCATAATGGCCTATTCCCACTGAACGCATCATTTGTCACATAAAATTATGGGCAAATTTAAACCTGCTGGAGCCAGCGAGACCCTTCCTGCATTCATCCTCTATGGAAGTGGGGTCCACTTTCAGGAGCATGTTTGTGAATGGTTTAAACTTGTGTCACCTGTGACATCATGCGTCAGGTCAGAGGTGGCTAAACCCTAAGGTCAGACCACAGCTCATCTACATGACCTCAAGCTCTTGCAGTGCTCCTACTCCTGCTCCCAGCAGTACACCCGCTAAATATGATGTAGATCATTTGGTGAAATATGTGAAGGACAGACAGACAGGGGTTTCTTGATTTATTAGTGAGATGTGATGATTATGTTTACTCACATTAGTTTCACATTTTCTGCTCTTTCTTTGAACCACTTCTGAACAGATGGCTGGAGTGACTGTGCTGCTCTCCTCCCTTGTGAGTCTGATTTTAGATTCATAAAGCCAACGTTAGACTAGATTAGTTTCTCTGATGTCTATAAAGCAATTTCTCATTATTGCCCGTGGTTGAAAGTGGGATGGGAGTACACAGGGCAGTGTTTGTCTGCTCCGACAGGCTGCGAAAAATCTTTGTGCCTAGAGTGAAAGAAATAAAAGTATGAGGACAGGCTCCCTCCAACGGGCTGAGTCTGGTGTTGGCATGCCCTGCGGTAAGGCAAGGTTATTCAGATGAAAGATGGTGTTGAGATTAGTGAGCCCTGCCTGAGCGCATGGACGTCCAGCATTCCGCACTGCGTGATTTATGAGAACCATGATATCAGCAGTCGCCACATGAATAAACCATGTGGGCAGAATTAAGCTTCTGTTAAACGACGCACAGCATTTTCCCAGGTGCTTCACCAGCCAAAGTGAAATCACATTCGTGGATGTTGTTGTTGCTACATGAGACTTTAAAAGCAGAGGATGTTTAAATTTTTCCTCTCTCTTTCCCAGTAATTCCCATGGCTTCGGCAACACTTCCAGGTAATTGTTTTGAGCTTATTAATAGTTTGTAGAGCCCCTTGGCATGAAGGCTTGACGTAAGGCAACGTAACTAAGCTCTCATTATCTATTCAATACCAGAATAAATGCATATATTGATATATTTAAACTGTCCTCCTGCGGCTAATGGTTCTTTCATTACAGTCATTTAGCGTGTCAGATACTTACCCCAAGATGAGCTCTTCAGATTGTGTGTTTTCTATAGGCTAAAATATTTGCTGCCATACAATTGAATTTCTCAGCTTGAATAACTGCATTAAAATTCGGAATTCAAATCACTTGATTGGACTTTTCTGATCAAAAATCTGGAACAAAAACAAGTTTCAACCATAACAAACACTAACAAGTTGAAAATGAAAGTTTAACAGTCCAATTAAATAATTAATAGCAATTAATGTAATTACTGAAAATCGTTAAACTGGAGAAGCTACTTTGCACATAACAATTTTTAATCATTTTTTTTTAAACTAAAACAATAACACAAGCAACATCACGTTGGGGTTGAAAGTCACATATTTAAGAGAAGAACTGCACTGCAAACCCAGGATGTCAAGTCTGCAAGATGTGGGAGGGGTAGTAGTAAATGCCAGCACTAAAGGGAAGGGCTTTTGATCCATACTAAGGAGTATATGTATAGTTATCCTCACTTATGGCTCTTTCTCCCAACCTGTTGTGCTTTGTGGAAGCACAAATATACTACAGTACCTCTTTAAACTTAGGCTGAAATAATGTTTGGACAGATAATTTGTTATTTTCCTTATCTACGTGTGGATTTGAAATAATAAAAAAAGTCTGAAATAAAGTGAGAAACAAAAAACTCATTTGAGGATGCGAATCAGGCTAATCTCAATAAGACTGATTGTGCCAATTTTTAAGATAAAGTCCGCTGAAAATAAAATGGCTGCTTTTGTCTATCTTTTGTTTTTTAAATACACTACTTCGCCAGAGGCACAATGTACAGTGAGGTGCTGCGGCAGCAAGAAGCAGCAGTTTTTCGTGGGAAACTACATACATATTAATGCATATTAATAATAGGAATATTGCGCGTCTGTCTTCCTGTCCATCTTCATTCACTGATTGAAAAATCTTATTCAAATGCCTATAGCTAAAGCAGGGGGAACTATTCTTTTCTGGCCTGTATAAAATAATCTGAACACAGTATGCCCTCTGTCCTCAGAAATGAGTTGAACTGCTAATGTCCATAACCATAACTAAGCAGTATTATGGCGAGTATCCAGCCTGAGATTGAGAGATTGTGAAATTAATCCTTGGCTGGATCATGTCAAGCTGGCATTCCTAATCACTGAAGTGTAATAAATAGAGAAGTACCCTAGAGAGAGAGATCAGGTATAAGGCATTGCTGCCTTGGCTCCACTTCATCCTGTCAGCATTACTGAGATTCCCATAAATGCAGCGACAAACACTCTCTCGGGCTTTATGACTTCAGTACTCTTGCCATGCTAGTGCATGCACTTAGTCTCTTTAAAGTGATTTGTGTATAGAGAGGAACAGAACAAGTAATGTGAAGCAACAAAAAAAACAAACAAAAAAAAATACGTAAGTAAAAATACAAAAATGTAAAAATCACCAGCATTCAAACGTGCAATCAAGTCACTCCTGTTATTAGGAAACTATTCTTAAACATAAGCACTCATTATGTTGGTCCTGTTGGAAGCAAAACTGTTATTATACTAATATTATTTGATATTATTAATAGGTATATGATACGGGAAACAGTATTTTAGTCTCATGATTTGAGGCGGAGGCAAGTTTGAAATAAAAAACTGTTAAATCTATAGCAATTTAGGTCACAGACAAAAAATATGTAGAAAACATAAAGATGTCACAAATTTAGTCAGCAAAGTAACTACTACCTGTAGCACTTTATATATTAATAATGTCACACTCTGATGCCAATCATAGTCTTAATAATATATCTGTATTTATAAATAGCACACTAAGGAGGAGTAATGCTATATAAATGATGAATTAAGCACTTACTAATACCTTAATAATGCTTAATAGTGTGACATTATTATAACGTGCTACCAAAAGTATTTATAATAATTTAACTTTGAATATAATTGATTATAAAGTAGCAAATGCTCAAAAATAAAGCACCAGTACCCTCAGATTATAGTTACTATTGGTTCTCATTAGAACACTCATAAAGCTTTGAAATATACATACAAATATACAACTCATAAGCAGATTTTAGAACCTAGTTTTTGTAGTTTTGTTGTACCTGCAGAGAAACCATCTCTTTCTGGCCTCTTAACACTCAGGTATTTGGCTGAAACCAGGGGAACCAGAGCGTACAGTGTGCCACACTGTGGCCTCTGTAATGAGGCCTGACTCCTAATGACTCACAGCCCCCAGCAAGAGATAGAGGTGGCCAGCAGTGGGGCTTATCTCATTGGCACTCTGTGCTGCGTGGTTACTGCTGTAACCTTTAGATCACTTCAGATTAGGCTGCTGCGGGAATCCTTCAGTAGTTATTACAAAACAGATTGAGCGGCTGGAAGAATTCTCATAAAAGTTGTATACGAGCCCTCCGCTTGAAGTTGTGATAATAGGCTGATTGTGCAAAGACATGTTACAGGCTGAAGCTCGTGACTGATCGGCGTTCTCTAACGCTGCCTCAGATAAGGCTGCGATGCCATTGTTTTTGTTGACTGCTTTTGATTATGTAAATTCACACAAGCTAGCGGAAACAGAGCATTGTGATAAATTTAGCACTAAGAAGGTCCTGAAAGCGGCAGGGGGTCCACAGAGTGGAGGTGAGCTAACTTGTGCTAGTCAGTCATGCCTGCTGAGCATCATTCATGGAAGAGTGCAGGAGTTGGTCAGCCAGGGGACAGGGTGGTTAATTGCACTGCACTTTAATAAGTCACACACTGAAGACACATGGCTTTAATCACGCAGACGTCCCCGCTGATAGGCAGTGCAAGGGACAAAGGTGGCTCCGTCTCATCGGACTTAATGTTTCTGCAGGCAGGTGTCCGATGTAAACTGCGGGTGTTCCTGTCAAGATTCAGAAGTCCATATAATCACGTACACACACCTTCACTATACTCTGCCGCTTGTTCTTTGCACTCGTCTAACCTCGGTACCTAAATGATGTTGCTATTTCAGCTGTTTTTTCACTGGGAGCAGCACAGCGGTGGGAAGGTTTCATTGTCACAGTAATCAAAGTGGTGACGAGCAGAAGTGAAATACATTTAGGTCGAGTGAGGTCTCTGGAGAGCATTTTGTTGGTGTAAACACTTTTCTCGTCAAAAAAGAGGGAATCTATTTTCAGGGATTTGAGCAGATACAGTGCGAAGTCATACAGGAGAGCCCCGAGTGATAACCGTCATATTCATCCAGCTTGTCTTTTATTCAGTGCTCTCTGTACGGAGAATCAGCAATGAAGAGAAGTTATTCAACATTAATTAAAGGGCGTGTTGCTTGCCCCCAACAATGCATTCTAATGTTAAAATCCATGTTAAGGGAAATAGCAAACATGTGATTAGGCAAAATGTTAACTAGGTCTTTGTCCTTGACATTCACATTTTTAATGTCACTAAGCTGTTCCTGACGCATGCTGCGCTGCACACATATATCTCACTGGAGGTAGATTTTGTCCAAATCTAACAGGATTTGCTAGGATTTGGAATTAAATCTCCACGTAGGGTTTGATTTCCAATCAAAATTGGCCACTGCATTTTGTTCTGCCTTTGATGGTTTAAAAAAAAACAAAAAACGATCTCACTTCAGTCATTTTTTTTTTTTTTGCTGCAAAATGAGACTGTTATTTTAAATGTTGCCATAAGAGACAGTCAGCCTGATATCAGTCTGACAGCAACCAAATGGGATCAAGTTGGCTATTACTTCCAATCTGTTTTTGATAATACAGCATGTAATTGTGATAAATCATCGAAAATCACACATCTGTTGTTTACATAGATGGAAACTCACAAATAACAGAAATGTACATTTAACTGTTACATTTGTGCACAGCAGCCTTCCTGTCCTATAGAAATATAACCGGACTACAACCAGTCCCTACAGCCGAGTCCCCTCCAGTTGGCTCATTGACAAAGACTCATTCAAACTGATGGCAACATGTTGGCTATCTGTCACCTTTTTTAAATTAGAGATTAGTGATTATTTGCAAACCTTCAACAACGTCTCTGAGTGTGACTGCAGTCATCCCAAGTGAGACTGTGACTGTTTGGAGAAAGTTTGCCTCCTCTTAGCCGACCTTGTGATCAATAGTGTGCAACACCATCAACAGTTTGGTGAAAAAATTCAAAACAATCACAAAGTAGCCACGGAGTTTTCTTTTTTGTTCCTTTTATTGTAGATGCAAGATTTCCATCCTATTTTTTACTTGTGTGACTGACCCATTAGCTTGCTCTGAATATAGGCATAGCTTTGTCAAGCTAAGTGCACCCAGCTAATTTAATGAAAGCTTACTCAAGCCGGCTTGTTCTTAACATTCCCACAGTATTTTAATTTATTTAATAAAATATCAATATTTGGTGTCTCTGTATCAACATAATATCCATAGACAAAATATTGCAATACTATGCTGTATTGATTATTTTTCCCCACAAACCTAATAATTACGGTGATAATTTTAACCCAATCAAATCAAGCATTCTCTTGATGCTTGTTGTAATAACAGTGGGAGTGCATTGTTTTGTATTTGTTGACCGGCTGTATAATTGTGCTGCAGATTTAAAATTGCTTCAGACTAGCATAGTCTGACTTAATGTTCAGCAGACGTAATAAGGGGACCTACAGTAATTCTTTAGTCTTCCCTCTCATCGCCGGGCCTTGGAAACTATTTACATGAATAAGAAATGATGTTAAAGTATTTATTAAGACTTTATTTTGTTGTGGCTGTGTTTGCATCTTAATTTAGAATTCATAGCAAATGAAGGACGAAAAAATCTCAAACCTACACTCTGACCTCCCAGCGAAAGCCATGTAATGAGAAAAATGATAAACACATGAATGTTCTCCAAATTATTGCAATAAACCTTGTGTAGGCTTTGTTAATGATCACAGTTAATGTGATCTTGTCACATTGTGGACAAACCACTCACAGAGTTTGAAACGTGAAGAGAGTTCATTGTATTAGCCCCTCTTGAGTTAATGCAGGCTTTTATTCCTGTGGGTAAGTTAGTGTGGATGTGGATACCAGGTAGGTGGAAATGAGAACCGTGTGCTCGAATGTGGAGGCTGCGCAGCGTAAACTGGCCTTTCAAGAGCAGCTTTTGTTGAACTATATGCCTGTTGAGACTCTTGATCCCATAAGAAATTTATGAGTTTGTGTGCGTGCGTCCATGTGAGAGCGAGCAAGGAAGCATGTGTCTTCTGTGTGTCATCATAAGCTCATTATTTTTCTTCTCTCCCACAGATCTGCGACCTGTCATCACCTCACCCAGCAAGTGTATGTGTGCGCACTGGCACTTCTGTGTTTTTTCTGCTTCCAGAGCCCCCTCAGCAGCCACCGAAAACACCCAGAGACCACAGGCTGCAAGATTAGGTGAGCTTTAGGCCACACGCCTCTGGCTATTAGATCTGTCACTGTCTCCTCATTTGAGGGCACTGTGGCACTTAATTTGCTTGCAGACCACACTCTAAAGCTTACTAATAGTCATTGATTTGTTTAATCTTGCCACATATTTAGGATAATCCCAATTTTATTACCTCTTAACCCCCTTTCAGACTAGTGATTGAGAACAATAAAAAATAAATAAAAAAAATATTGAGCTTGTCCACAGTCATTCAGATTAAATGGCAGAGGAAGATGGTCTAATCAAAGAAACAGTAAAAGCTTTCTGGTTCATCAAGCAGTGTCCCTGTAGTAGCGTATAACCCGACTGTTTCAGAGCAGCGCTTGAATATGAGAGCAGCTGTAGCCCATAACACATGTGTATCTTGATTAATCATCCTGTTAAGGAAATGAACATGGCTTTAACCTCTGCCTGTTCAGATGAACTGCTGCTCAGAGGAAGTGGAGCTCTGATTGATTTTCTTTCACATGTGAGTGAACTACATGCATCTATCAATGCAGAAGATTAGCTGAACATGTGAATTTGTGCGTTATTGGATACAGTCACTCTGAAGTATTGAACACATCCCCATAACACGGCAAACCACATGCAGAGCACACGCAGCCCACACATGGATGTATTACTACATGTTGAGTTGTACAAAGACGCATCATGTTGAATTTATTACAATTCATTATTTTTGCTCAAAATGCCACGCTGTAACATTTTCCGTGTACTTCGTACTTGTGTATTTTATTACTACTGTGCAAAACTGAAATTTGCTGTGTTAGTCATGCACGTGTTATACCTGGACTTCTATACCTAATCTGTCATTGTCACTTTTGTTGATGATATGTGCTCTTCTTCTGCCTAATGAAAAATCCTGATTGGGTAAACAGCCTGTCTGTCTCTGTCACTGGGTGGTTTCATTTCTGTAGATATTAGAGCCATAGATAACTTAGCCCAATATTCTGCTTGAGCCACATTTAAATATTTTATTATGATCTTCTATTTGCACCAATTGTAATGGTTGATCTTGATTATGTAAATTTATTTTGTGATTTAGGATATTATACTCCATTAATTCGTCTGGCTGTTGTGAATCTGTTCTGTTTAGGCAGATGTAGTAGATTGGTGGGCCAGCACATGCATCTTAGAAGGTCATCAAGGACATGGAGCAATAGTTTTCTGACTGTCACAGTTTACCAACAAAGCTATGCAAAGCAGAGGGTCTGCACATGGAAATTAGCCCAAGGCTATAATCTGGCATATTTACATTTGTTAAAATGTTCATTAATATGTATTGCCCCTCTTTCTAAAAAATAAATAAATAAAAAATATATATAACCAGAATTCCATTTTCTTATGTGTGGAATAAAAAGTTTTTTTTTCCTGTTTTTGTTTCTGAATGGCATGCAAGCTGCCTCCTAGAAAACACAAGTGAGACACTTTACGTCTATACAGAAGGTCCAAAGGTTGCTGCTACAGTAGGTGTCCATTGAACACACAGTGTTTTCAAGGTGAAAACTACTTAAATAAAATAGTTTGGTGTGTTTTTTATGGGAAATAAACTAAGAAAATGCACCACTATATGGGGACTATAGCTAACGGCTGGTCAGCTTAGCTTAGCACAGTTGAGTCTTACTCTATGGCAGAGTTACCACTAAAGGGTTTGAAAAAATAATGATATTTAAAAATTTAGGTTTCGTGTCCTTTTAAGTACCTCAGAGGACAAAGTGCTATGGTGTATTTGAGAGTTAAATAGTCCAGTTAAGTCAAACTTCAAGTCCCACAAAACAATAGTATCCCAGATATATTGTATATTTAGTCAATAGCCATATCCATGGTAACCATCCATATGCAGTAGAGATTCACCAGTTGTACGTTTTTGATTGAAATTTCTGATTTATTTATTTTTTTACATGCTTATACTGACTTTTTGCCAATTGCAATTTTTTTTCTAAGAATGACAAATGAGAGCATATACAAACAAAAAAAAACGACTTTTCTTCAGTGTAAAATATTATTCACATAATAAAATAAATTATTAAACTTTACATTTTCCCCAAAACTACAGAAAGAAACAGAATCTTCTCTTCTTTAAACAATTTCCAAAACAATTCTCTGCTACTGAAAAAAGGTATAAATAATTAAGTCAACGTGAGTTGTTGTACACGAATATTCACCTGATATATTTTTACCTCAAACAAAAGCAGGTGCAACAAGTTTGTATAACAAAACAAATTGCACTTACATATTTTTCCAATTTGTTTAAATTCACCAGACACCAACCCTTTTTTCTTTTTTTTCATCCATCATTTTCCTCATAACTTCTTTGATCATTTTGCTAATACCGAGGCTGCTGACTTGCAGCTGCCTCGGTGCTCTTTCCCTTTGTTAGCTATGTCCATGTTAATCTGGGTGAGGGTGATTTAAGTGTCTGATTAGGTTGTTTGATATAAAAACTTTTTCACAGTTATCCCCCATGGTTTACTTTGGGGAACTTTGTGTCGCCACTCATGCATCTCTAATGTCTACCATTATAAAACAAGAGTCCCAAAAAGTGAGGACACTTACAAATAGAAAGGTCTGAACAGCTGTGATCGAGCTCAACATTAAACCTGGTGTCATTGTCCAAAAACCTACAGACCAACTGCACAGCCTATTGCTAACCTTTTGATTCCCAACCTCTAAATACTGTTATTTTTTGATGCTTATATTGTACCCTTGATTATTCCACCTGAGATAACTGCTAGACAATCACAATACTGGAGTATTCAGAGTATTGATGAATCAATTGGAGAGTTTACGCTTGTGTTTGTCATCAAAAGCATTTGAACCTGGAAATTGCAATTACATCAGCCTTACCGAACAAACTGGCACAATATAATACAAACAAGTTTATTAATCCCACTAGGGGCAATTAGCTTCAAGCAGCTTGTTATACACAAAACACATTAACATACAAACAAGCAAATGAAGCTTAATGTGATAAACCTCTCAGGAATAAAATAAGCCAGTTTTTAAAAGGTCAAACTATTCCTTTAAATGTAATGAAATTATCATCTACCACCCAACTGTCTACATTTCCTCCCTGTTTCCTTCTTAGAGTGAAGGATGGGGTCATCAGTTCCTCTGCTGGCCTCGCTCCTTGCGCTCACCACCAGTGCGTTGAGTCTCAACCCAGATGACCCCAATGTCTGCAGCCACTGGGAGAGGTAAGCACATTCCCTTGCATTTAATCGTCTGAAAACGCTGATTCGTATGAGTGACGTTGTCACTTCTGAAACTTTTTCAGTATATCTTCTCTTAACCAAAGTTCTGATCTATTGTCAAAGTCCATACAGCAGTATTGATCTCACAGCGGCTCAAGTTGCCAAGCTCGGAGAGATGGGAGGTGCTGCTGCTTCAAATGAAATACACAGGCAGATTGATCAGTGTACTCTCATCCCAATCAATCGCGAATGCCACAGAGCCTGAATAATTATTAGCTTTGCTGGGCAGTGTCACTTATGAGAAATAAGCAGGAATAATTTCTGTCTGTGGCGCAAAGGGGAGGAAAGAAAGCTGTGAAGATATATTATCTGGATTATTACCTGACCAAGGTGAGGGTACTTTGTGGTTCCACCTTGTTGGCATCGAAATGGATTCCCTAAGTGGGCAGTATGGTTATGGCTTTTAGGTCCTCCAATATCCGCAGACCATATATCATAAATATCAACTATTTTTTAGCGTTTTCATACCCTTTATTTTAAAGTCAAAGCTTCACTATGCAGGAAAACGACACTGTGTTGAAAATGGGATCAGTGACTTTCTGATTCTTAATAACTAGCATTTTATTGCTATAGCTGGTAAAACCTGACCCAGTTTAATAGGGTTAGGGTAGGGTTAGGTCTAAGTGATTTAAAAAATGATTTTTTTGTGATGATTCACAAAAAAGAAAAATAAACAAAGTTTGGCTGCTCAAATATTTAAAATGTTTGACTTCCCTCTAATATTTTTTAAATAATGCCACCTTTCACCATTTTTTTCTAAAATTGTTATTTAAGTCAAACCATGTAAAAAATTCAAAGGGTAAATTTCTCCTAGGTAGAGCTTATTACAACACTCAGACATTTAATAGATGACAAGAAGCCGAGACTAATGGCTGCTTTTCTTTGTGCCTGTGGCAGGGACTGAAAGCCAAAATTATTGGAGACTATAGGACCGGCATTTCAAGATTTTAACAGGCGCTTGTTTACATTTAAGATCTTAAACAGAAACCATGCTGAAAATTCTAGGAGTCAAATAAATGTAAAAAGTAAAGAGCACAGCATCCGAATCTAAAATTTAGAGGAGAATACATTTTAAATCTCTACCACAATTTAAAGGGGTAGAAATAATAAGCCAGAGTACAAGAAAGTATGGTACAGTCCTTTTTTCTGCAACTGGTGTCCTTAAACATTTGTCTTTCAGCTATGCGGTGACTGTCCAGGAATCCTATGCTCACCCATTCGACCAGATCTATTACACTAGATGCACAGACATCCTCAACTGGTTTAAATGCACAAAGCACAGGTGAGTTTGTAGGTCTCAGAATTTGTTTCCTTATTATATTTTACTTGTTTTTTTGTTTTTGTTATAAGTAGCACGACCTTTACTGTACCCCCAGAGGATGCCAGTGACTGTAATTGTGTTGTTTTGAAGACGTTATGTTTTAATTGCTTCATCAAGGTTGATAGCTCCATCAACTAAATGAGTAAATAGAGACCTCCTACAAGCGGATTTTTATTTGGGGGTAAAATTCCACTTAAGAATGATTTTTCTGTGCGTACTTTGATAAAATGACAAATAACAACAAAACATTAAGTTACTGTTTCGAGTTTGTTTGTTTCCTGTCCTTCAGAAAGGATCACTCTTTACCTCACGTAGCTGTCCCTGTGTGTCTGCTTTTTCAGGATCAGCTATAAGACAGCTTACCGGCGGGGAGTGAGGACCATGTATAGGCGCCGCTCGCAGTGTTGCCCTGGTTACTTTGAAAGCGGAGACTTGTGTGTTCGTGAGTGCACCTTTTTTTAATTCCTAAGTCTTTGCTCACGACATTTCAGGTTGTATCTGCAGGAGATTTTAAGAAAATAAAATATTAGGATTGATTTTTAGTCTGAGTGGCTTGCAAGTAAAGACGCAACTTCCATACAGGCCGCTGCTGCCCAAGTCTCCTGTCTGATCCCTCAATAGCAGTCCACTCTTGCCTTCTTTGCTAGCGTGCCACCATGTATAATATGCGGATTAAGTCAATTTAAAATGACTGAGCATGATTTAATAAGGTCACTCACTGTTTTACAACATGGTCTGCTCCCTGCTTTGCTCTTTCTGTTAGAGTAGCTTAATTGAAGTTGTATAACAATGAGAAAAATTAACGAGCCGAGAGCATACTGGTTACAGACCAAGGATGTATAGCACCCACCATAAAACCACAACAGACTTCAATAACTTAAAAGAGCAAGGGCCTTGAAAATTAGGTTGTAACAGTGCGCTTAAAACAGTCATTCACTGTCAATTCAATAGCTTCAATGTATAATTTCACTCGCACGCATTCAACTGAACACTTTTGCAAGCTGTTCACAGTATTTGTTACGCTGACCTCACTGAATATTTCATTTGCCTTAAAAAAGAATTTAATTAAAATTGGTCTTCAATAATAGTTTTCATCATCTTTTGCAACATAAGCTAGCTTCTGATATAGTAACCCCACCGTGTGCTCTTTGACCACAGCTGAGCTTGTCCTTGTCTAAGCTTTCCTAGCCTCGGGGTAACAGCTCCCCAGGAAGTCAGCCAACAAAGAGTGAGACCCCGTCTGATTATATGGGAGTCTGGAGAAGTGAGGAGCAGACTGATCAATAATGTATTCATTAACCATTTAACTGACAACAGAGACATTTGTTCATTAATAGTCTTTTCAGGGTGTTAACAAGGTGAATCTGCTAACTGCGATGCCGCCTCTTGAATTTGGCTCGTCTTTATCAATAAGCGTGCTTTATTTTTTTGTATAATACAGTATCAGGCCATTGCGGCCTGTGTCAGGTGAATAGAGGAGATTGAGTT
Organism: Diplotaxodon limnothrissa; assembly: GCF_057381915.1. Lineage (NCBI taxonomy): Eukaryota > Metazoa > Chordata > Actinopteri > Cichliformes > Cichlidae > Diplotaxodon > Diplotaxodon limnothrissa. The sequence continues at coordinate 14,091,275 of NC_140602.1, read as the reverse complement.
GATAGGGGCCAAGAGGGCAGTTTTTGCTTTTTGCTGGCTTTGCAGACTGCTCTCTTTTAATCCTAGCACTCTCACTACTAGGATTAAGAGATTTGTACTCCCCAAGCTGTTTTGCATGCAGTGACAAAAGGGAGCATTATAGAGGAAATCGAACCAAAATTAACTCAAGTCATCTATTTCGAGACATTTTATTGTTTACTGAATGTAAAATATCCCTCCCTTGTGTATTGTTAGTTTAGTGTAGCTTTTCCCCATGAAGTCTGTTTCATTAAGAGTCAGAAAAGCTTCAAGAGGGTTTGCCTTTTAATCCTGCCTCCTTTCTTTTTTTTTGTCATATGGCACCACATCAGCACTCACATTAGCTCCAGTGAGAGGCAGTTAATGAATTTGGGGATGTGGAGCAAGCATTACAGAAACACACAAAATGCTAATGCTTCCGACACTCTTGAAAGATGCCTTTTCTTTGTTTGTTGTTGTGTTTCGTTTTGTCTGTAAGAAGTGATTTTTATTTTTTTAACATTTTGTCAAGGCGCTCTGTGATACGCTGAACTTTGATCTGCTTTTTTCTAATTAGTGCTTGAAGTTTCCAATGAGAGGTGTTTATTATTTCTGTGACCTTTGATCTGTCGTAAGTCATTAGCTTAATATGTAACTAGTCTATGTAGAGGATGTGAGGAACTCATTTCCCACCTAATAAGCATGATTATTACAGTTGTGCAAAGGAAGCAAGATGAGCTCACTAATGACAACAGCTCGTAATATCTTCTGAGGCTGACAGGCTCTGCGGGGCTCTGAGTCTCTCTTTTCGCAAAACATTTAGGCCAGATGACTCCTGCGTGACTCTTGCCTGTCCATTTTAAAAAAGACCTTCGCTGCAGAATTAGTCGGGTTTTGATAAGTTTCACATTTGAGCTTTCACCATCAGTAAGATGATGAGATTTGGCTCCAGAAAGGGATCGTGTGCCTGTGATTTCTTTTTCATTTTTGGCTTTGTTGCATTTTTTTAATGTTTCAAAGACAGTTTTAAAATAAATCGTCTCTGTGCTAGACAGAGGCCCGGAAAAGAAGTTATGCAGGAAGTTGTTTGATAGGTTCTGCTGGCATCTGTCTTAGAATGATTCAACCATCAGCTGCATCACCTCGTTTCAAGCGTTTTCCACTACAAAGCACTACGACTACAAGAATCATAAACACTGGCAAAAAAATGGCACTGGTAGACCCTTTTTTTCCTTTTGGTTACTGCAGGAAAGCTTTCCACAACAGGAAGGGACAGTAAAGATTTATAATATCCAACATTTTAAAAGATTGCAGTTTTCCTGGGTAAAAATATTAAATTTATTAACACTGCATGACAATCACCAATTAGCTCCATTGTTCCCCGTCCTGATAACACCTCTGCATAATGAGTTAGATTAGCCTTTTATCTAGATGAAAGACTCAATTTTCCAACAGATTCCTTAGACATGAGTTAGGCAGAGTGATTCATGAATTTCAATTAAAATGAAAGACCTACCTCCTACTTTATTATGCCATCCCTTCAGTACACCGGTTCAGATCTCAGGAGAAGGGTGCGCTTTATCCTTTCTCCCATATTCAAAACTTCATTTCCATATTTCTTTTTTTTTCTAAAGGATGTGACACATTTGCATTTCCCTGTTCTCGCTGATCAGAATTTGCTGATTGAAACTAAACGAAATCAACTCATCGTGGTGACATTGAATTCGTCTCCTCTTCTCTTTGAATACTCTGCATACTGTGGGCCCATTGATTACAGGTAGTCGATCTCACTACCTTCGTCAGCACAAATGTTGAAGCTCTTCCCCCTTTTCTTTTTGCTGGCTTACTGTAATTAGACAGTTCTCTGCCAGAGTGATGTTCAGAAAATCTGCCCTGAATTATCTTTCAATCTCTGGTTTACCATTTTTGCCGTGGGAGCATTTCTGCGATTAGCGCCAGCTTGTTGCTGTCTGGCGTTCACTCCTATTTCTCCTTTCCTGCTGCATCTTTTGAGTTGGTGGTGGAGCTTAATCGAAGCCTGACTGAGTGATAATCTATAGCGGCACTGTTCAGGCCTGCAGCCAGCTCCTCCTGACCTCTGTGCCTGCAGCATGGGTGCCATAGTGTTGAACACAGGACTTATATTGTTAAGAAAAAAAACTGCTAGATGCTATCCCCTGTCCCTTTTTCACTTTTGACCACATCACAAAAAAATAAGGAACAAAGGAAGCAGAACTTGGAGTGTTGGATGAGCTCTGATCAGTTAAGGGCATGGACTGTCTGCTCTGCCGCCCTTGGATTGCGTATTATCCCTCCACAGGCCATGTTAGAGGACTGCTGATTCCCATCAGGCGGAGTTTCTCTCTCGTCGTGTTTCCTTCCTCAGATAAGAGCCTGTCTGTCTTAACCCTGTTGGCCAGATGACCTTGGCTGCCATATAGTTATTAATGCTAAGTACCTATTTTTGTCATCCTTTTCCTTCTTACTTTGAAACACTGTGGAAAAAATAAATCCACATGGGTCACTTTATTTTCCAGCTCAAAGAAAAAAAAAATCCAACTCTTGTGAACACACTTGCAAGAATACTAATGCCAGCCCAATCAATTGGGCGCTGTGTTGTTCAATATGAATGATCAAGAAAACTGCATACTTAGTAAACACTGCAGTGCCTGGACCTGCTACATTAAAGCATCACTATATGACAAAGCACTGGCTGATCAAATTAGGGAGGATTTACAGCTTGTTCCGTCATGCCTCGACCTGCCGATAGCGAGTCATTGTGGAAAGTAAAGCTACATGATAAACCAAGTGTTGACCAAGGACTTTGGCTGCTAACGAATTGTTTAGCCTATTGTCAAGTAGCTGAGATGGATGTTAAATATGAGCGCCAGGAGATATTGAGTGTTCAGTTTTATGGGCCAGTTTTATGGGCCATTTTCTTTCAGCTGTTATCTTGGTGCTTTTCATTATGCTGTTTATTTGTGCTTTAATGACGGTTTACACTCTGTGTGTGTGTGTGTGTGTGTGTGTGTGTGTGTGTGTGTGTGTGTGTTCCAATGCAATTATAAACTGTGCTGATGAGGAAATGTCTTTGTCTATTTTAGCTCTGTGCACAGAGGAGTGTGTCCACGGTCGCTGCGTGTCTCCCGATACATGCCAGTGCGAGCCCGGATGGGGAGGACTGGACTGCTCCAGTGGTGAGGGCACTTTTCTTTTAATTTTCCAGTTAACCATTTAGACCCATTTATTTCTAAATGGCTTCACAGCCAGTTAGTCCATAAGACTTTGCTCTCAGTGTGTTTTGCCACAATGCCCATCTACCTCAAAGCTGCTCAGCTTTGTATCCTCTCTTCTTAGCAAGCACAGCCAATGGAACAGGTAAGTTACAATGAATTCATTTTCATTTGCTGGAAGTGGAAGTGATTTGCCTGATGAATATAGCGGATGGATGGATGGTTGCATTCCCCCCCCCTCCCCCCGTGTCTACCAAACTCTCTGTTATGGTCTTAATCATGATTAGACTGATGCCCGTGGCTTGTTCAGTGCGATGATGAATCAGTGCCAAGCTGAAACAAGCCATTGTATTGGTCTTCTATTTACTGGGGTTTCCTCAGCACCCAGAGCTGGATGGGAGGGTGGAGTTAGACATATTCATCCTGCAATCAACTAAATGCTGGAGTGTCACTGAGGCCAGGCAGGAGGGAAGAGTCTATTTTCTCCTTTGTGAAATGTATGCCAGCAGAGAAATGTAGATACAGAAGGCCTTTTATACTTAGGGCAAATATAGCAATAGCCATGGCAACATATCACCATTTCCTGCATCAACATTTCTGACCTCTAATTCTTAACTTCAACTCTCCACTCCCAGTTGCATTTAACCGTTGCATATTTAGGAATGAGTTATGGCAGATAAAATCAAATCAGTAGTGCTATTGTATAGATCTATGAGTTTTCATTAGCAGGAGAGCCATTCGCTGATTAGCAACTGTGTGTAAATCAGCTGCCTGCGCAGCAGCAGTGGCCTATCGGAGGTGGATTCATGGGCATAAATGACAAGCCTGAGCTGTTTGCTGCTGCTGCTGCTCACTCCTACAGACTGGTGAGGGTCCAACAGGGAGGATGTGTGAGGTTCAGGGCCCTCGGGGACTCTTGTCCCACTCTTAGTTGGTTAGGAGTGCAGCCGTGTGTGCGTTTGAGCCTGCAGGCGCTTGGCTAATCCACCTTGTTAAAACAGACTTGATGATTGAGACAGAGGCATTATTCATAACTTTAGATTTCCATACCAGGCATGATTCCAGGTTTTTTCATTTACGAGCTTTCATCTGTCGAAATAAGGAATGTGTGCCAATTTTTAAATTAAATCTGCCCTCTTTTTCCTTCGTGTAAATGGTGCAGCATGGTTTTTTTTTTGTCTTTCACTGTAAATTCTGCATTCGCTCAGCACAGACAGATGAGGCGGTTAGGTAAAAGTCTTTATGCAAATGGATGCAGGCTTCATATTATGGCACAAGTGGGCTGAAATACACACATTAACACCAAATCAGCTCCAACACAATCAATGTCATGCTTTATTTGCTGTTTATTTTACCACTATTATGTTTGACTTGAGGTGTTTGTGTTCACATAAAAGCCAATTCCATAGCTGGTGAGAAGGCAAAATGAGCTCATCATATGACAAAGGATTTGTGAATGTGATTAAAATAAAAAAAAGAAAAAGTGTGCCGTCCAGGCTTGGAGATGAAGAGCTGCCGTGGGATGCTGTGCGGTCTAAAGCTGAAGTGACAGCCTTTCAGCCAATGATCTGGAGCTGGATCAAAGGCTTGGACTTTGTTTCTGGAACAGCACCCACCAGGAAACAGTTTTGTATATGGGTCAGGTGGTGGAAATAAAGAGTTGCACTGTTTGTTGCCAGAAAAGGGAAGGCGATAAGGTGGGAGAAAGTCAGTAAATTGTGCTGGGAGTGGTGGTGAAGGCTGAAGAGAGATCTAGCCTGGTTTCTTTTGGTTTTTTTTGGTTTGTTTTTTTGTTTTCGCCTGCTGTTGTCCACCTGCTGTAGCCAGAAAACATTTCATCCTTTTTCTCGGCCTGAAGCTATATTCCCACTGAGACCAGACCTGCCCTGTGACCTGCCTCGAGTCCCGGGGTGTCTCAGACTCATCTCAAGGACACACTGGTAGATGTGGACCACACATAAAACAGAAAAAGCAAATGAGTGATGCTTGCTTTCTGTCATGTGTGGATTTTGAGTATTTTGAGGGGAGGCTTTGTTTTCCCAGAGTGATGAATGATTAATTGCCGCTGTTGGTTAGTGTGATTGCTCTAATGCCTGCACATTGTGTTTGTGGAACGTGGTCTTGAAAATGTTCTCCTAATCACTTGTCATGAATCAGTTGTTTATTTTTTAATTTAACAGTTTAGGGCATTGAAAGAGTGCCCTGTACCTGTTAATGTTTGCTTTTGTCCGTTTTTCCCCCCAATGTTGTGCTTGTTTTGTCTGTTCTTTTGCTTTCTCTTCTTTTCATATTGAAATGCATCTATTTGTCCTCTCTGTACCACTGTGTATACTTTGTTTTGTCAGTAGGGTTTGTCTTGGAGAAATAACAATGTTCACAATAGGAATTCCACCATGTAAATAAAAAAAATGGACAAAAAATATTAGGTTCAATAAAGCAGGGACAGCAGCAGATTTATTTATTTATTTATTTTTGCAATGGCAATTCAGATAGATGGAGCTCTGCTCATGGGACCGAACAGTATGTCTTTAGTCATTTTAGATTTCTGATGTATGCTACTGCTGTTATTGGTTGTAGTTTGCAGCAAATATACTAGATGTTAGCGTAAAAAAAGAAGCACACAGTATGAGATAAAACGGGAAATCAAATCTTTGTAGAGTATTATCAGTTTATTGAATAAAATCTATATAAAGTTTTTTAGAGACTCTTATGAGTTTCTTGGGTTTAGCAGTAGACTCTTCGTGAAGTTGCAGAGAAATGACCTGGTCCTTTTTTTTTTCTCCCCTCCTTTATTTCCGTGTATTTTTCAGCTCTTGTGATTTAATCCCTCTTGATGAGTCTGTCACACCGGGTCACTGTTTGCTACAGTAATAACAGCTTTCAAATAAAAAGAATGATCAAGATAGATGTCGTAAGGTATATTTACCCGTGACTGCCATCGCTTGTAAAATATTAGGTGCAATGAAGCACTATCATTGATTTCATGTGATTCAGTCAGATAATGATATGTTCCTGGTGCTCGGGGAGAAGAAATGTGCATATGAAGCTTTTAATGTTTCTTTCCTCAGCCTTCTTGGAGATTTCTTTCCCCTATCGTGGTGGAAAATGTACGCCCACTTGTGCAGAGATTCTAAGAATCAATGCCACCGATATAAGTATCTGGAAAGTCCAAGAAGTAGTTCAGGTTTGTTAACCGCAAAGCTTCCCTTGCATTCTAAAAAGAAATCTATCACACTTAACAGCCAAATCTAATGTGTTTGGTCAGCCGTGGCCCATGAGGTAACATATTCCTCCCTCATGTATTCAGATGGCAAAGCAGCTATTGCTGTGTGTGCTATACACATGGTTAATTGATAAATGTGGCTGATGAATGGCTTTTTTTATGCTATGCTGCACCAGATCAGATGTTACAAATGCTAATTGACCACTAAAACTGTCCATTTTTATGGATTTAAATCAATGATTTGTTTTTATTGGATTTAGGAATTTGGGATTGCAATCACAGTAATGTGGCTCAAACAGAATTAAATGATTTGTGCTTTTAGCTTTGTTAGTGTCACAGCTGGCGGAGTGAGCCGTGTGGTGTGGAGGAAAAGGAGGACCCAAAATGCAGCAAACTGATGATACGAGTGAAGTTTATTTACACGGTGGCAGTGGCAAAAACAGGCAATGAAGCATGAGTAATGACAAACCTAAACTGGGAGAAACTAAAGAGCAAACCTGAAATCTTACAAAACGGAGAGCGGAGCAGAGAGACGCAGACCAAGGACCAGGATACCAAGAAACACAGACGAGCCGACAACGAACACAGACCGACACCCACTATATATACACACACACACACACACACACGGTAATCGGGTAATCGCACACAGGAGGGAAGAACAGCTGATCTGAATACACATGATGACTGGAGGACACAAGCTGAACACAATGACAACAGACACAGACTTTCAGAACAAAACAGGAAATCTAGAACCCGAACCGGACACAAGGGGGGAGGACACAGAATAACTAGAACAGAGGGAAATAATCACAAAACACAAAACGCTGGGTCAACGACCCAGGACCATGACAGTTAGCTTGTTTTGCCCCAACAACTGTAGATGTAAAACGAAAGAGTAGCCCGACCAAGACCAACAGACCAGAAGCTGTTAGACTTCATTTTGACTTGAAAAACACTCTCACGAGGACTCCCTCTGGCACACGTCGACAGTATTTACACATTATTCTCAGAAGAGCATCTAAGCCAGATGGTTTCTCTCCAATCCCACAGCAGCAGGACATTGATATGCATTGCTGTCAAAGACCAAGGGACTGAATTACATTGAACATCGGCATAGCACACAGAGATTCACTCTCACTTGACACATCACTCCAAATGTCACCTTACTTTGCTCCCGAAACTTCTCCCTTCATTAATCTTAGAGACAGAGTGTTGAACGTTTGTTTGTGAGCATGTGTGTTTCAACAAGTCACTTTTCTTTGAGATGACGGCTGCACGTCAACAACAGCAAGCAAAAAAAGTGAATCGTGTTTTTAAAAAGACGTCCACATCGATTGAATTCCTCATTATACAAGCATGTAAAGAGGCATTTTTGGAGAACTATAAATATTCTAACTCTATCATTCTGAAGTGGGTTCCTTGCTGCTTATTTCAGTCGATGCCAACTGCCTCATTCATTTTGATAGATCAAAGCGCCCAGGCAACAGTTTTTCTCAAGGGGACAGAAGACGGACCGATCTATAGAGCCTCGTGCCGCTGTGCAAGTGTGTGCTTGCATCAGTGCAGTTGAGGCCTACTGTGCTCGCAGAGGTTTGTTTTTGTGAATGACTCCAGGTTCCCTGTGGATGGTGGAGCCATTTTGTGTACTGCCAAGTATGCAAAAGCTGTGCTTAAGGTCCCGACATGGTAGCGTGCTGGTAGTCTCTATGTATATATGTTCCACACACAGCTTTGTAGGCCTGCATATACATGTTGTAGCTTCACACTGCCACTTGGGGGCATTGTGAAATTTTTTGTGGAACAGGTAATGTGGGCGACTTCCTATTTAATTTGTGCAGTTAACAATAAAGGTCCACATGATCTTAACTTTGATATATATATCTTGTCATTCTGTTTACTATTTGGGTGCAGTTAGGAAAAATTTGTAGTGCCTTGCATTCAAAAGCAAAACTCTAACAACTTAATATATAACTATAGTCTTGGACAGTTGAAATAGTGAGCACAAATTGTTAAACTTTTTATTTCACTAATAGTCCATTACTTGCTATTTAGAACTTAAGAAGGACTTTGCATGCTAACTTTAGTAATTCGAGTTGGTTGTGTGCAATTTTAAAACCCAGTGGTGACTGTTAAACAGAAAAGATTAAACCATGTGGATGCCGCTGCTCGGGCTCTGAAAGAGATGTTTCAGGACGTGCTTCAGACAGCACGCCTCTCAGATCTTTCCCTGCATGCCTCACACTGACTCGTGTGACTTATGTGTAGTGTAAATCACTGTGCAGAGACTTCAACTGACTGATATTGAGTCCATCAAATGAAATGTGGCGCACACACCACAGCTGACAGCATTCTTGGCTACAACCTGACAAGCACACACACACACACACACACACGTGCACACATCCAAAATGAATTAAATATTCATTACTGAAAAATGTTCTCACTGAGTACAATAATCATAATCTTTTACACACACACACACACACACACACACACACACACACACACACACACACACACACACACACACACACACACACACTTACATGTCTCTTATACTTTCTGTACATACAAGCCTCATTGGCCAAGCATGCAGATTGACTTTGCCAGCCTCTGAAGATTTTTTTGTACCATCCCATTAAGCAGGATTTATTATTCCCCAAGAGCTCACTGCTCCATTACTTTTGGGAGAATGCCTGACGTGTGTGTGTATGTGTGTGTGTGTAGGTGTGTGTGTGTGTGTGTGTGTGGTGGGGGTTAGGTATGTATCTTTGTATGTATGCGTGTGATAGATAGAATCTATTTATCTTATCTGTCTAGATCTGATGAGTGTGGAGGCCAATTGAGAACAGTGAACTCAACATTGTTCAGATAATCTGAAATTTGTGACATTGCGCATCAGCAGGCTGGAAGCAGCCATCTAAAGATGGGTACACTGTGGTCATAACGGAATGGATATGGTCGGAAAAAATACAGCAACAATACTCAGGCTGGCTGTGATGTTTAAATAATACTCAGTTGGTACTAAGAGACCCAAAGCGTGCCAGGAACATATTCCCCACACCATTATAACCAGCCTGAAGTTTTAAAACAAGGCAGGATGGATCCATAATGTCATGTTGTTTACACCAAATTCTCTCCCTAACATCTGAATGAGACATTGATAAAGGACATTTACCAGATTAGGCAACTTAATTGTTTTTTTCTAGCTGACAGGAGTGGCACCCAGTTGCTGTAACCCATCTGCTTCAAGGTTTGATGTGTTGTACATCCATATGTCTGCTGCATACTGTGATTTTATATATATATGAGAGGAGAGAGAGAGATGCATGTATGAATTCTTAGTATTTCACATATAAAAAGCAGGTGGATGTCATACTCATGGTGCATGGTGATGGTTAGGATGGTATAACATGAAGTTCCGAGGGTCATTATCACCCTCATGCTTGTCATTAGTCAGTAAGAGAGAAAGAGAGAGAGAGAGTTAAGGACTCCTGGAACACACCACCCAGCTCTGAGAGCCTGTATAGATGGCTTGATTTAATAAGGACATTAAAAAGCCTTATCTCCTGTCCTTAAGAGAAGGTCAGTGTGTCTAAAATAGCTGAAATGCTATGATAACAGTTTAGAGAGATAAGATATCTCCTGAATACTAATGCAGAACAAAGCAGCTTTAGGATCATGTTACAGCCTATAAGTCACCCTTATTTTTCTGGCCTAATGCGTTGTTTGTTTCAGTCATTTGAGTATTGGATACAGTTGCACATGGTGTCAAAATGCACTGTGGATCTGTGTTGTTAGGTCTCTACAGAATTGACAAAACTCCTCCCATCCATCGGTGTCATTATTTTTCTATTCTGACCAGTGGCTTCAAAAACCTGAGAAGGCCAGACTCCTCATGGTCTTAAAAAAATGTTTGTAGTCATTTGCCCCCCAGTAAGTATGTAGTAGTATCATCAGCCATGATGATTTGACTTCTAAAAGTCATGATGTCGTATTATTGTTTGAATATGCCTGTCAGCTGTTGTGAATGTAGCTCAAGTATGATTATTGTTAGTATGATTGCTTATGTTTTTGTGTTAGTAAGCTGAGAATTCTCCGTATTTACCCAATAAAGCAGCTAGAATCATGGAATGAATTTTTTTTTTTTTTGCCATGATTTATTTGTGTTCATCTTTCCCATCTGTGTAGTAGAAATGTGCTTTCTGCTTTAATATCCCATGCTTCATTTTGTGACGCCTCAGACTGAGCTCTTGTGTCAGTCCCAGTACCCAGATAGTTATTCTTAGTACATATGCTAAATTTCACAAGATTTAATGGGGTTTATAAACATATATACTTCAGTGTTATTAAGTTGAAAGCACAAATAAAGGGTAAATTATCATATCCACACACATTCACATATATCTTCTGCCTTGTACCGCATATACAGATATCACATTTTATTAGCAAAGTATTAGTAATAGATGCCCCAATCACCTCTCAGGACCTTGGACTCATGATCATTATGATAAGAATAATAGCTTGAGGATCGCCACAGTCCTTTGGGTGCTGCGTTGCTGTGTCCTTGCCTTGCTTTGGGAGAGGGAACATATTAGTAGTCTTTCTCAGATGCTTTGGTGCACCTGCAATCTCCTGATGTTTAACCCTGGACTTCATTGGAGTGTTGCAGTGATTACAGGCCGTCCTGAGGGACATCGATTGTCCTGCTCCTCCTAGGCCAGCCCCACACAATGCTGACGAATGAACTCGTGGCCCTGCCAAGTCCAATTAACTGTCAGTGCCGCATCGACGAGCTCCTCCGTTTGTTGAGAGTGAAGAAAAACAAACTTTTAATCAAATTTGCCTCCGGGCCCTAGGGTATTTGGGGTTGTATTTTGCATTCCGCTGTGTTCTGCCTCGCCTGCAGCCGTGCTACCCTCTCAGAAGGTTATATTGCATGTTGTTTGTGTGAGATAGCAAATTTCCCTGGACCCTACTTTGGTACAAGCCCTATCTTTCTACTGTCTGTGATTGATGAATTAGCCAGTGGTAGCATCTTAAAATTATCCACCCGCAAACAAGGCTGACAAAAGAATAAAACTATTGTTTATATTTGGTGCGAGTTTACTGCAGCTTGTCGCAAGAATTTTTTTTTTTGTGCGTGTGTGTGTGTGAGACAGTTCCTGAGTGCATGGCAGTGTCAGGAAAGTCTATAAGCACCTTGGACTAGTTGATCAATAAAAGCTGAGGTTACAATCTTGCAGAATTGTTTGTGCATTAACATCTCCACAAATACCCTCTGCTAATTCTACATCTCCACAAATACCCTCTGCTAATTCTACCAAGGTCGAGATAAACAACTCTACTCTTCTCTGATTAGAGTAATGCAGACATTAAAAGCCAAGAAATTCAATTAAATTGATGGCTGTTGCCACAAAGAAAAAAGGAAACAGACAAAACGCAAAGATATGCTATCACATAGCTAGGGCATACTAACTGGAACAAAGAGATGTAGCTTGGGATTTAACCACTGACAAAAGGGCATCTGGATGATAAGGATCAAAGGAAATTTTAGAGGAAATGTAATCGTTACCCCACACAAGGATGTATTTATGATGATCCAATCTGTGTTCTGCAGACGCTCATCTAAAATTAGTCGTCAGTGCCACTAAAATTGTCTTTTTGCCCTGATTGGGTGAGCACACATCACCAACCAGTACAATGTTTAGAAAAAAAAAACACACCTACCTATAGGAGTCCATCATGTCCTGTACTGCGCACTTCATTAAGACCTTTCAATTGAGTTTAGATGGATAAAAGACAGAAAATGCTGACTTACTGGTTCAGGCACCCGTATCCTCAAAGTGATGAGTCCCTCCTGAGAAATTAGATTAGCAAAGAAACTTGACACCATGTGATTTCACACTTTAAACATTCCCTTGTATTATAATTCTGGGACTCACTTCCATTTCAGGCACAGGCATACTGTAGTATGAATGACAAATTCGCCCTCTGCCACAGAACAAAAAGAGGGTTAAGGTCCATGGATCAATATCACTGTTCCTTCTGCTGACTCTTAAAGCTTTTGGGCAGATTTTTTCCCTTCTCTTGTGTCATTTGTTTATTCCTTAAAACTTTTAATCAAAACCTGACCGATGAGCAAATCTGTCTAGTTTTAGATATTTTTAAACTATGTTTCTTCTCTTATAATAAATGTCATGCGGGTGGTTTTATGCCCCATGCTGACCCTGCTCTTCCCAGATGGCTTAATTCATTTCTTTGCTGCTTCTTTAATGTACTACAGTATTTCTCTCCTGCTCTCTCTCTCTCTGCCACTCGCACACAGTACTCCCTAAGTTGCTGTTGTATACTTTTCTCTTCACTTTGACTTTGAGAATCGGGGAGAATAATTCATGGGCCAGCAAGTTTCAGAGACTGGGATAACAACGCTGCTTTCAGAGCCAGCAGTTCATTTGAGTTGAAATTCTGGATTTTCCTTTTTTTTCCCTGACAAATCTCCAAAGGGCCCATATTATCCTGGAGAGAAATAGGGGAGGGAAATAGAAAGGAAAAACTCTTAATCTACAGTTTTTCTGTGTTAATCAAAGGCTCAAGATGTTTTCCTGTTTCTGTCCTTTCATATTTCAGGTATCCATCTACCCTGTGCCGCTACTCTTTTTACCTCATTGAGCATAATGCACTGCTCTGGTTTTTCAACCTCCTGTTTTCCGCATATTCAAATATTTCCCAAGATGCAGTGCTAATATAGTTTTAAATGCATGACTGCGCCACATTTTGCCCATTTTAGATGAATAGCAATGAAAAAAAACAAACACTTTTCTGGGTTTCTCTCTTGGCTATTTATTTCATTCAATTAAAAAAAATTGACAAAGTTGTACATAAAAGTCTTTGCCTCATAACTTTCCTCATATAATATACGTCAGTGTGTCGGATTAACTGGTGGTCAGGCAGGTAGAAACTCCCTCCAAGATTGATGGCTACATGATGAGTATTTGCATAATGTGAGATCATTAAAAAGCAATTATCCTTGTGTTTCAATGTGCGAACGTGTTTCTGTATTGTTGGGATTCATTTGGTAGGTGGATAGGCGCACTGATTGACCGCCTTTAAGATGAATCATATTAAGTGTTTACAGTGGAGTGGGGCGGTGGGGGGATATTCATATGCCGTGACACCCGAGACACATAAAATCACGGCTTTGAGAGAACAACTAGCAAGTTTTGTTTGCTCACACTGTGTGGCGAGGAGTGGTTAAAAATGCAGAGACAACAGAAAATTTGCATTTACGCACCTCTCTGTGTTAGTCGATGAGTTCCGGTGCTGTTATTGCCGCGTGTCTCAAGCTTTAGGGAATTCAATAATCAGATTGACAGATGGACATTCACACTTTGACTTTTTTTTTTAAACATTTTTTATGCCTGGTGTTTTCTTGACAGTATTAGCTTGGATACATGTAAACCTAGATGCTAATGCTGTCAAGGCTTAACACCTGTTTTCTCAGCTCAGGATGAAACTCGTTGCATTTTTATTTTATTTCCAGTTTAGCTTTAATCTGCTCAAACTGCATGGTTCCAGTTTCTCAAGTTTTCTGCACAATATTCATTTCTGGGTTCCTTTCCACACAGCACCACAAAGTCATATACGTGTCTAAATAAAAAGTATTAGCAGGACTTCCAAGTATTTAATGTTTCTTGTTTTTACTTCACAACAATGTGAACGAGACAATAAAACTGCAGAAAAATTATTTTGTCAGTAGGCTGGCTGTCTTCAAATCTTTCCAATTTAACACAATGCTTTTTCCCCCCTCTACATTTTAATTTAAGGTTCAGTGGAGTTAGTTGAAAAAAACAGAGTCTGTTCCTTTCTTTACTTAAGTGACACCGGATACTATTTGGCTAGAGGGCACTCTTAAGACGGTCCGTAGTGAATTTGAATGAATGGGGCTGGACTATAAAATAAATATACTCCCATGTCTAGACCAAACTGTTACATTTTGATTTCAGCTTTTACTAATGTAGTTTTAATTTTATATCAGGATTAAAATTAAACTTTACTAATATTTTTTATTTTGCATACACGGAATATAATATTCTGCTAGTGCTGATTGGTCAGCTGAGATTTCCCCAATCACTTTGTCAGGATACTCTCCAATAATGAGACCTGTTTTCAAAACACTTCAGCAAATCAAGTACGCTCCTGTGTATACGCTTTAAAAAAAGCAAACTTAAATGTGCATATTAAAAGCTGCCTATGCCATCTGCAGGTGCTTCATTATTGGTTGCCCTGAGGTGTCTGCTGCTAGGAAACGCTCAGCTGCAGCTCAGTTGATCTATAAAAAGTGACTCATATTACCCATAAATATTATCTTAACCCCTTTTATTAAAAACATGCAAGATGAACTAAATACCCAGTATTAGGAGATTCAGCTCCATAAGGTCTATCCTGTAAGCACCCTCTATGAGTCGGGATCTACTGAGCATTTTTTAACCCGTGTGTAGTGAGACGGAAGTCTGAGGTTTCCCTTATGCTGTCAACTTGCCGTCAATCAAATCAGATCTAAAGTTGTGCTCACTGTCCAGATGAGGAAGATTAAACTCAATTTCTATTGCAGTTTTTGGTTATTTATGTTTAAGATTGCAGGTTTTGTTAAGTCTTAAAGCGAATTTTTCAGTGGCTTTAAGTAACCAATGTTACTAATGTTACTCTCTTATTCTTTGGTGTTTTTAAGAGATAAAAACACAACCGCTGCTGTCATTTTTCAAAAAATAGCAAAAGTAAGATATTTTTTCTTTCATCTTTTATGTATTTTTTATCCACCAAGTATGCTTAAGTAGTACATTAGTTTATGAATGAACCACTTGATACCATCTCAGATTGATACTGGACATAGTCATTGATTGCTGCTGATAAATAACTGTCAACAATCTTGATATTAGAATAACTACATAATTGTTGCCTAAAGTAACCCTGTCATGATTGTAGTGAGTTATAAGGAAGAGGTCATGCAAAACAAGCAGTTTGATGGTTACGTTCTTGAGAAGCTGTGATGGATATGTGTGGTTCATGTTTTTTCTGGCCTGAGCAGTGGCAGATTAGTAATGCAGAGAAATGAGCAGATTAATCAATAATTAAAACAATCATTATTATAACCTTGAAAGGTAAAACCAAAATGTGTTTTTTTTCTTAAGCTTTATTTTTTCTTAAATTGCTTTTTTTTGTTAATGTCTGTGTGCTAGTTTACAAAAGTAATACCGGCAATTTCATTGTATCTACTTAAGGGTAACTTTAAAGAAAATCTTTAAAATCTAAAATGATAATGAAATAAAAGTACGTATTTACTTAAAAAATATTGTTATATACCAGTCCCACTGGCATATAATGATACATAAAAATGCAGATACACTGTGCAATTAAAGCTTTTCTGGTGTGTGATATTGAATATACAGTGTAGTGGGGCTCCAAGGGGATTGCCATTAGAGCAGCAGCCTGCAGGATGCTGTGTTGTTTATATATTATGATATGCTGTGCTTGTGCTAATTTTTTGTTTGACAATGCAAAAAACAGAACCTGCTTTTATAACCTGCTATTTTCAGTAGAGCAGTCTGGTGTAGACATAGATAATTCATGTCATGTAGATTTTAAAACAACCTTGCAAAAAAAAAAAGAATCTCTTTCAAGCGTGCACCTCCGATTGCTAAATCCACCTGTGATTGGCCGTGCCTCCTCTGAGCTTCTATATGCACAGTAATAACAAAGCAGACTCTATACACTGATATCTACAGAAGGTGATAATCTGTTAATCCACATAAAACCCACAGAACTCATACCGTAAACACAGGACTTCAACTAATTAGTGCCATGCACATAAATTCAACAGCTGCAGCTTTTCCTCTTTAGGACTCAATTTATTAAGACTACTTATGCAAATAAAGCCAGTCACAAATCTCTAATTGTGATACCAGGCACACAACAACCCCTTACACTGAAGCCATGTGTTTTAAAATGAGTGCAGAGCTGCAGTGAAAGTGCACCATATGGTTGAAAAGATAACAAAACATAATATGATTTTACCAATATAGCCAATTACACCAGAGGCAACAACAAGAAGGAGTGCCATGTAGTCAAACGTTGTCTTATCTTGAGATTTTTTCTTTAAAATGATTTCATGCTGACTGCTGAAGTAGCCGGAGGTAATATGTTTTGTTGCTTGAGCCTGCTATAGCAGAGAACTGAATGGAAGGTTGTGATATTTCACATTTGGTCAGATATTGAATTGTTAACACTACTATTTGGTGCCCACGTGTTAAATGTCTTCAAGGTCTCCTCTACACATGAGTCTCGACAGACGTGGATGTAAACTGCAGCATGACTGGTTGACAGAGCCA
The DNA here is from genome assembly GCF_057381915.1 of Diplotaxodon limnothrissa. Taxonomy (NCBI): domain Eukaryota; kingdom Metazoa; phylum Chordata; class Actinopteri; order Cichliformes; family Cichlidae; genus Diplotaxodon; species Diplotaxodon limnothrissa. The sequence goes on along the minus strand of NC_140602.1, from coordinate 14,074,431 downwards.
CACAGCAACAACGTGGTAAACCAAGTTTTTCCACCAAGCAGGTTTTTTGACTTTTGAAGGTTAGCGGTTTGGAAGATCCTTTTAAGGTGTTCTCTTTAGTGGATTACTAATGTTTCTTTTGTGCAAACAAAGTTACCAATTTGCAGTGGGGGTGAGTTAGTAACTCCGATATTCTATTACAAGCAAAGACTGAGCTATATTTTTATTGAACTTAAATTACACAAATTTTAGGGTAAATGCAGAATCCTGCCACTGTATGAAACTACTGGATCCTAATTATAGGCGCATTAAGTAAATGCTTTCATCTTCCTGTAGTTTTATGTGTACAGGCTTAATCTGGAAAATAACTGTAAATCTGGTTTAGAAAGTAGTAACTTCACGTGGGAAATATATAGGTACAATGGTAGGGGTGGCTGTATTGGCATTATATGAATATACATCAGTCTCCACTCTCTTGATTGCGCACCCCTTCACATCGACTGCCGTTGCCCTATGGCAGATTCTACTTCATCCTAATTAGAATTAATAATTGAAAATAGGAAATCAATATGTGCAAATTAAGTCTGGTAACAGTTGGTATTGTCAGGTTGACATTGTTTTTTGGAGGGACCATGCCATTCCAGGTGACTGATTTACTGCTGTGTGTTATGTCTTTGAAGTGCTACAGTCGTGGCTTTATTTATACCCGGGTCACTGTGTATTGTTGTGCACTGTAGATAAATGCCCGCCTTTGCTCTGATTGCTTTTTTTTTTTGTTGTTGTCCTGTGGCAAGACAGCAAAGGGTTTGTTTTCTGCAGGACAGGGTGAAGGGTAAATTATTAATTGGAAGGAGCAGTGGGCTGTGTAACAATTTGCTGATCCAGAGGCTTTCATGAGCCATGTCAGGTTGTGTTGAACAAGTGACTGGTTTACTGCAATGAGGCAGAGCATCTCTCACAGGGCGCTTGCATTACTGCTCAACATGGGCAGCTTTATTAGAAACTGAGGGGCACTCTTTTTAGTAACGTTACTTTTAAGTGCTCGTTTGGAATAACACGTGAGATGACCTGGCCTTGTCGGTTTCAGTCAGCCACTGGCCCTGTTAACCTAGTTACAGCTGTGCTGCAGGGGAGCTGGCTGCAGTACTTCTATTGATCCATGTTAGCATCCTATAGAGTAGAACTCAGACAAATGATCAGATCCTCCTCAAGATAAAGAACAAGGCCAGACTTTTTAATCAGTAATGCATAGTCCTAAAAGAATTAAGCTATTCACTCATTAGTTTTGTGGCTCCAAGTAGGCAACAGTCAGGTCTTGTTAGTTCTTCTCCAGCTGCAAGGTGGTATCAGGAGGAAGTGTATGGTGCATTATAGTGAAATGTTTGAGCAGCAAACTCTGCTCATAGACCTTGTGTTGTTAGCTTGATTATGTGCTGCTTTTCCCCCAAGGGAGATGCGAGCACACAGGGTCTCAGCTAAGATGAATTAGGGCAGGACAAAAGACACGCCCAACAGCAGAAGCCGCAGCATGCTGTTATTCCAGTTCAGCAAAACGGCGCCCATAACTATTGGCAGTTCCCTCTGTATATTTAGAAGTTCATTTGTCAAGCTCTCATGGATGTATCTAAACTTTTTACTTGTCGTGCCTGGGTTTTCTGGGGACTAATAAATAACAGCATAATGGGTGTCAGCAGAGCACGGAGGTGCCAGTAGGACCTGTCTTGTAGCGTATTGGCTGCTTTTACAGCCCCAGGTTTAACAAAGCTCAGAGACATTTATCACTCAGTGCAAATTTACCACTTTACACAACAATCATCACTTTCCCTGTAGACCCTGTCCCAGCCCTGTCTGCTTCTCACTCAGTTAGTCTGCATCAATGAGTCAGGGAGCTGTGATGAATAGTTGAGCGTGGCTTTTTTTTTTGAATAACTCCTTTTGCAAATAGCTCATATTGATTGAAGAGCAGAGTATTACATATTCTCGTGTCAGCTAAATTGTAGGAACAATTGTTTCATTGTTCTTTTTTTTTTTTTTAAATATATAATTTTAACATTTAAACTGTCTAAAGAAAGTCTGTCTCTTTATGCCATTTGTAAGTGGTGGCTTGTCTGCATTAATTCTGACCATGAGTATAATTTGAAAATTCAGATCTGTCAAGGAAAGAAGGGGAAAAAAAGAACAAAGCTAGTGGAACAAAGTGCGATCCAGACAATATGAAACTCAGAGGTGCATTCTGCTCATGAGGCAATGCAGGCGACTCATCAAGACAATGAGTCACGCTGCTTTGCTTTGCTACAAGCTCTGCTCAAAAGTAAGCGTGGAGTAAAAGGCTCTCAGGCGCCAGAGCGTTTTCCCTTCTAATGTCTTTAGTTAAGTTATTCCTCAAGTGTCAACAGTGTGTGTTAATAATAGTTATGTGACAGTGAGTGACTCAGGCAGTGGGGAGTGAAGTCAGGCTGCCTGCCAAATATTCCAGTAGCAATAATGTGGCTTTTACAGTTTGAGTGGGCAAAGGAGAAAGCAACCGTCTGCACCATCCACCACCACTAGCCAGCATTTATACTATAATTGTAATTGAAGTTTGCTTTTCCCCTCCGTCGAGCTGAATAAATGATGTCTAAAACTTGGGCGCCATTTGAATGGTGAAAGATATTCTGTGTTTAAAGAGTTTGACTGAGGCCTTCATTTCGAATTTAGCTTGGAGAAGCTTATGGCAGCTTTCAGCGGCGCAGACTTCTCCTCGTCGAGAACAGTGACAAACATTTTGCTGTAAGTTGCCAAGTTCAGGAGAGCTCCTGAATGAAGTCGGCTGCTGAAAGCTGTTTGGTTTTAATCCTGTTTCAGCCAGCCTCTGATTATGCAGGCTCTTGAGCATACTTCAAAGCTCAGCACCACCATGATGGCTCTCTCAGCCTATTCTTTGGACATCACCTTCAGAAGTTTACTACCTGCTGGTAGCTCTTCATGATCTGTTTTGTTCCAGCAGAGGGGATTTTACTCAGCATCCTGGGATTGGACCTTTCCCTGTGTGTGAGGTTATCCACATTCTAACTGTTATACATTATGAGCTCTGAGAGCTCAGGCTGGATGGTGTATGTGTCCTCTGGTTAGACACAGTGACCCAGGCCAGACCAGCTAATGGTTTGGACTGCATCTTCTCTGGTTTCAGTCTGTGGGATTTGTTGCCTACAGACCAAAACCCACAGGAGTCCTCACCACCACACACAATTTAGCTGTTCTCTCTGGAAGCTGAAGCCTTCATGCTACATGCTACTTTCTTCTGCTATTTCTCTCTGTTTTTGCCCGCAGCTCATCATGAACTCTGACTCCTTAATCACAGTTAAATGCTGGCAGAGCTGGGGAGTGAAAGACTACTGGGTAAAGTTTCCGAACCTCCATGTAGGAGAGAGACAGCAAGATAATGGGCTTTGCTCTCAATGTGCCTCTAACTGGAAGCTAAAGGAGGTTTAAAACTTCAAATAGTAACATTTGTTGAGCTCCTAAGCACCAGAAAAGTCTGCAAATTAAGCACGGGATAGATTTTGGTTTATTCTGTTTCTCTCTGCCTCTCTGGTATTTATGCATTGATTTTTTTTTTAAATTGATATTATATTTTTAGTTGTGCATGTAAGAATGTAAAATGCCATCTCTACTAATGTGGCCAAGGTTTGAACTGAAACCAGAGGTTATGATGCCTCTAAGTTGTAGAGACACTGCCCATTTTTCTGCTGTGTCGAGGGAGCACTGTTGAGCAGAGGAAGCTCTGATGAGTGCTTATAGACTGCTAAACCAAGTTGCAGTTAAACTGCTCATCCATTACCACCACCGCCCGCACACCCCTCAAGTTTAATGTGCCAGGGTCGTTTGCGTGGCAGCAGCTCAACCTTCAGGGAGCTCATTCATGGCAGACTGGAGGCCAGGAGCAGATTAGATCAAATCAGTGAGAGCCCTGTAATGTAGTCTCCAGTCTGTCCAAACGCAAAAGCAATACTGCACTAGCCCAGTGTTTCGGGACCCCCTTCAGGGCAGACCTGTCCGTATCAGTGAAGGGCTGATCATCTTCCTGCTGTGTACCTGGAAAAGCAGGCTTCAGTGCCGACCATGAAACAGAGTTCATTAAGCTCCAATTTCGGTTGATCACAGCTCTGGCAAAGTGAGCATAGAAGGGGGGGGGGGGGGGCTCGGCATCTTTACATTTTCAGCTCAGGCTGTGTTGGTGTGCGAATCAATAGGGGAATATTCACCATCCTGGCTGCTGTGCTGTCCTGGATCTCAAGCTGGGCTTTTCTGTGAGGCAATACAGCTGCTGATGGAGAGATATAGTGCCATATCAGTCACTTAAATCATTACTAGGACCTCAAATGAACAATTACCTGGCTGGGACTGAAGGCAGCTTACTATCCCACCTCAGTGCTGATCGTTCTTCATTCACATTGTGATTGTTGATCACTAGTTGTTTCCTTGATTACAGGTCCAATTGAGTTTTGTGGGGGTTTTTTTAAACAGAACAATTCCCAGGAATGTGTGAATTACTTGTTTTACATCATACCCTCAGGTACTTCTTAGTAATGCCACTGAATTTAACACTGAGCCGCCATTGTCTCATACAGGTGTGGATCCAAATTAAACTTTTCTGTTATATTACTCCAAGTTCAGCACAATTAGTCAGCTTGTGCATTTAGCAAAATGTGAAAAATGAGTGCTCGCAAACGTTTACAACAGTTTGATAATTCGACTGTCTCAAGTACTTTATTTTTTTTTTTTCATTCTGACAGCTGGCTGCTGAAGTTCCACCTGAAAAGAGGCGTTAAAACCATTAAAGTATCAAACTGTTATATATGAAAAATGATTTGTTCCTCGTGTTAGTCTCTGAGTCCTCCTTCGCTCGTTCGTATAGTCACTGAAAGGTGTGAACAGCTTGCACACGTGCTTCTCTTTTTTTTTTCTTTTTTTTTGCAGATTAATTTCAGGGTGTTATTAAGATTTTTCTCTGTGATGGTTGTGATATGTCAACATCACATATATTCAGTCTCACGCTATACATTTTACCGCCATTTCATCGTAACAGAACTGTATTCGCACCTTTTTAATCGTTTTATTTGCTTGTTGGTAACGCAGAACTGTCATCTGTCCACTACAAGGAATTTGAACCAAAACATTTAAAACCTGCAAATTTACATTTTTATATCAACACTGAGTCTAATGACTGCTTTTAGATGTGGTGAAATGATCTGCTTTTACATGTGGTGTTGCTGGAAGGATCAGCACCACCAAATTCATGCCTTTGTAGCTGCATGCAGAAATTTGCAGCAACTTCATCTTCAGTCACAGGTTGTCATGAGATCAGATGAGACAGGTCCTGACTACATGAGGTTGCCAGGTTCCCATGCTAAACGAGATCTTAAGTATTGTATTACAGGACAGATTAAACTGCTGAGACCATAAACTCAATAGGAAAATGTTGGTGTTGAAGCCGGTCCCAGCTGTTATAGCGGGAGATGCAGGATACACCTTGCACAGTTCATCAGTCCCTTGCAGGGCTAACACATTCACACATTCATACTCACACCTACCAATTAAACTGACATGCATGCTTTCAGACTGTGGGAGAAAACCAGAGTAATCAGAGAGAACCCACTCAAAGGCCCCAGCTACATTTGTTGGATTCAAACCCAGGACCTCCTTGTTGTGAGGCAACACTGCTAACCACCTCTGAAAATGCTTTGAGGGATAATAAGTGGAGCCAGTAGTGAGGTCATAGGCAATTTTCTCAACCACCGGGATCACCCCCTGCTGGCCATTTTAAAGAATACAGGTTTAATGCACTTGTGTGAAGGGTCCGTTTTTCGAACCAGTAGGTTAAGGTGCCCTGACACACACAAAGAAGAAGATATTGTGCTGACTGTTTGTTTTATGATGTCGCTCTTCCCCTTGCATGCAGCTTTAAAAGTAGCAACTGCAACATATAAATTATGCCCACATCCTTGGCACCATTACTGTAAGATGAAGATGATGTTAGAAAACATTTAAAATTTTCATCCGCAGAGCTGTAAAGTTGGATTTTGGTATTTTCTAGAATGATAGAAAATGTTAAAAAGCTGAAGTTTCAGCCGTGTTCAGTATTAAACATAAAGTTATGAAATGTTCACAATTGATAAAGGTTGAAAGGTTTTCTGAATGCTAGTGTAGCAACATAGGAAATATCAAATAGAAAAAAATCATATTAAAATGTGAGGTATCCTGGGTAAAGACCTTAATATACTTACTTACTTTTAGAGAGATGGTTGGTCAGGATGTCTTTTGGGGAAGTAATTAACAATAATGAAGCTTTCTTTCACTTGTTTTCTTTTGTATTGACTCATACAGACACGAGATATAAATGTTGTTGTACATTGTTGCTACCTTATAATAGGACAAGCACAAGCATATATGGGTAGTTTTTGAGAGTATGAAACAGGAGATAAGTGAACTGTCTCATTTTGATTTCTAATCAGATCTTTTCATTGGGGAGTCCACACGTTCTTCCTGTCTCTCTGTGTCCGTTTTTCTTAGCAATTGCTTGACAGCGTTAGCTCTGTGGAGGGCCTTTTGTCTGTTTTTTGCTCAAGGCATCCTCATAAAAGTACCTGCTCTCATATAATCCTGAGCAAGAGTGAAAAAAAAAAAAAAACTGGAAAGACCAAAACCAGCAATTTCTTGTTATACCTCTCAACTCTGTGGTATTGAGCCACAAGGTAATTTATTCCCACTGAAGATCTAAACTGTGCCGTGATTTTATAATTTAGGTTTTTTTTTAAAGCAAACATCTTACCAAGCAGGAAAATTCTATGTTGTTGTTGCTGGCTACAACAGGAAGATGGTAAACATATTGGATCAGTCCATAAACCGCAGTGCCAGTGTACTGGTTTTGGTAACGAAGGAACACCACGGGCAATGTTCCCTCTAAGCTGCGCGTGTGCGCAATTGCGCACTGCTGCACGCTCTCTGCGCACAGAAAATCTGTGTTGTGCACAAAAAAAAAAAAGAAAATCTAACCTGAATTGAAATTAAAATAAATACGTTAACAATTCTGTTTTGCAGTGTTAGTCAGTAAGTGACTGGCTGCTCCAGTATGGGATTAGAACGATGTCACCTTATCCCATAGTCCAGCCAATGATGAGATTCACATTCGTATATATACGCAGCTAATCAACGACGTCCACAGGCTATGACAGCATCCTTATGCGCCGACACCGGTGTTTTAGCTAGCAAAGCGGCATGGCTGATGTGGAGTGAAGTCACGTTAATGACAACGTGTAGAACCATTGGAGATGTGAGCAGGACAGACGGAACAATTGACGGAAAAAGTGTGGACTTTATACCAGTTTTTAAATTGTGTTGATAGGCCACGTAAAACCAGTGTTATGATTAAAATATATATATATATATATATATATATATATATATATATATATATATATATATATGTGCAAGGTTTGTTTTTTTTCCTATTGTTGTTTATATTTACTGCGGAAACGCTCGAAAGCGCTCTCTGCCTGTGAGCAAAAACAGCCCCCCTCCCGACCCCCGCCGCCTTTCCTATTGGTGGAAAAATGTACCATGTCGACCAATCAAAAAATGATATGGCAACATGGCATTTAGTTGTTTGGGAAGGGGGGAGTTTTAGGAGTGATGGCGGTGTTTTGAGACGTGAGAGATTTGCGTTGTTTAGCGCAAATCTTGTGTAGTTAGTGTGTAGTGTAGTCAATAGTGTTGTTGTGTGTGTGTCAGAACAATGAGGCGACAACTGAATGTTACAGGTGTTACGGCAGTGATACATCTCCTGTTGTCAGGCCTGCAGGTATCAGGCTGTTGTTCTCCTTTATCTCATAGTGGACAGAAATGATTTGTTGGAGCGGCACAAATAATTTGTGTGGCATCAGATTTGATGCAGAACAGCTGATTGTTCTGTAAATAGTTTGAAATGTTTATTTAAAAAACCGCCCTGGCTGCATTTTTAGGTAAACAGCTGCAAGAAACTTTGTTGTTTGCAAAACTCGGTTACTTTTTTGAAGAAGTAACTATATAATTAATTGCCCAACATTGGTCATTATATGCTGTATTTTGCAGACAGGACTCTCTCCCAGACCACAGACTCATACTTATAATACAAGTCAGAGCTTTATTTAAAAAAAAAAAAAATTAAAAAAAGAAAGTTGTGTTTTCAAAATTGGAGTTCAAGTTATTTTTACTTCCAATAGTGTTAACGTACTGCACAGGTCATGAACAAGATTTTTTTTAAAATTTTCATTGTAAGTGGGCTAAAGCAGTTAATTAAAAGTAGTCTAACATAAATGCTGTAATTTGATTATTTTAATAAACCGTGTAACTTGGATGGATTCGATGCTGCCGTGACCACAGTGCACACGTCTGCTGTTGCTCACAGTGGTCGAAGGGACCGCTCAGGGAGTTTGTGTGTTCGCTCAGACACATGAAAAATTAGAGGGAACATTGACCACGGGTACCAGTGTGCTTTATTGATGTGTTTTTAATCGAGGTCTGTGGCCCACAGGAAGAATATCAGCCTTTTGGTACACAGATAGTATTTTAATAATATGTTCAATTAATTGAGTGAATAGATTACATCCAGCAATTTGTTTGCTGTTACATGTTCAAAAGATAAAAAAAAATACACAGATTAAAGCTTTAGATTTTGAATTTGTTGAACTGATGAAAATTAATATTGGAGGCATAGAGATAGATTTGCAAGCAGTCTGAGACAGCGCTTCCAAATCATACCATTATAATAAAGAGTAATTCATTGGGAGGAAGATTTCCCCTGATCATTTATTATTAATGATGAACTTTTATGGTTATTCCAAACAATCATTAATGAGTCACTTTATTATTTATTGTGTTTTTATGTGACCGTTATGATTTTCAGTGTTCGCGAGTGTATTCTGATGCATAGTCTCCTCTTTTTTTCTGGTGTGCTTGATGCCACTTGTCTCTGTGCCTGCAGGCTGCGAGAGTGACTTCTGGGGACCTCACTGCAGCAATCGCTGCCAGTGCCAAAATGGGGCTAAGTGTAACCCCATCACAGGTGCCTGTGTCTGCACTGATGGGTACCAGGGATGGCGTTGTGAGGAGCCCTGTGAGCATGGTTATTACGGCAAGGCGTGCCAGTTACCATGCCAATGTCTCAATGGTGCCACCTGCAACCACGAGACAGGAGAGTGCATCTGTGCACCAGGCTACACAGGGGCTTTGTGAGTACCACTATCATATTTACTCTTTTGGCACATTTTATGTAGCAATGTGAGTGTGTATATCCAATTTCTTGCTGATGCAAAGAACTGCAGGCAAAGACAGGTTACTTATCTGATACTTTTGACTTGTGTGCTGACAGCTGTGGGGAGCGCTGCCCCTCCGGTAGTCATGGGCCTCAGTGTGAACAGCGCTGCCCCTGTCAGAACGGAGGAACGTGCCACCACATCACAGGAGATTGTTCCTGCCCTGCTGGGTGGACGGTAGGTCACAAAAGCAAAAGCAAAGGCCCGAGGGGAGAAAATACTTGAACGCTGTTGTAAGTTTAGGGGGGAAAAAGTACAATAAATGAGAATGCTGTGTCTCTGCTCCCTGGAAGGAGAAAAAAAAATAGAATTTGTAGTGTGGAGTCTGACTACTGTGAACTTTCCATGTGAAAATTAACTCTGCATTGACCTTTCTGAAGATAATATGTGAAAATATCTTCCACAGTAAAGTGTACAGTTTTGAACTTACTTCTTGAATGTAATGCTTTCAGTTGCCTTCTAAAAAAAAAGAAAGAAGAAAAAGTAAACACATCTGCAGACACATAGAAGGACATTAACGATAGGTCTGAACTGTCCAAACTTCAATCAAGTCTGTTGGCTTGTTTTCACAGGGTTCAGTGTGTGCCCAGCCCTGCCCTCTTGGCAAGTACGGCATCAACTGCAGCAAAGACTGTTCCTGTCGTAACGGTGGAATGTGCGACCACATCACGGGGCAGTGCCAATGTGCAGCCGGCTTCAGTGGACGCAGGTATGCAGGTGACACGTCCGGCTGACAAACAGACCGCTCAGTTATTATTCAAAACGGCTTTTTCTGAAGTTCTATCAGCAAACTTTTGTGCTCCTACTTAAAATAGGTCATACAAAGGGATGATTTATTGATATTAGTATTTAATGCAAAAGAATGGTTTCATGCAGTTCCGCATTTAACAGTCACTCATTGACCCATTCTCTTTGTTGACTTCTAAATGAGGCACAAACCTGGCTGTTCTTTAAAAAGATAAAGGAAATCCTAGCATATTCTTATACTCGAGAGAAATAAGCATTTATAAATGCCCATTAGTCCATTTGAAGGTAGATTGGAAGCTTTTAATAGGGGCGTTGTATGTTTAATTAATCTTGTACTTCATGCTGGCCAGCAAGGTTTCATGTCTTCAGCCTTCATCCTCATCCACTCCCAGCCTATCCATTGATCTCACCATGAGCTACATGCTGTTTGGAGTCTGCTCATTAATTATAAGTAATGGGCTTATATTAAGGTCTCATTGAAATCCACAGATCTTTTTAGTTCCTCGTGCCTGCCAGAGCAGCCCAGAGCAGCCTGGGTTTATTAGTTCAGCTAAAGCAATTGTCTCTTGGATGGAAACACTTCCTTTACAAGACCTTTTCCTTTACTTTATTATTTTGCAAAATTGCCCTCATTCATTTTGTCAGTGGCAGGTGAATTAAACTGCCAGGAATAATCTAAGATTGTGTTACCCCCCACCCACGTGTGTCTAGTATAATAATACCATTGTCCTCTGATAAAACTAAAGCTAGGGTAATTTAAACATGAAACATAACTTGGCCATTTTATGTTGTAATTGAGCTATTTGTAAAAGCTTTGTTACACTCTTGAGACTGAAACTCCACCAGGACTGTATACTTAAGTCAGTATATTGAAGTGAATGACGAAATCCATTTTTGGATCTACACTAGTTTATGTGCAGAAAACTGAAGCAGTTTCTGTTTAGCTGATGACGATTACTGAGTCTTGTCCAACCCCTGCAGAGACGCTGAAGTACTGACAGCAGAGGCCCGCTGTCCTTGTTAAAATTTGACCATGGATTTATGAAAGTATTTTTAAAGTAAACATTCATTATTAAAACTTTGAAATGTAAGAAGAGTGTTAATAATCAGTGACTCTGAATATGACCACTTTTTCATTAACAAATAATCTAACGCGTTACTATTTCCATAACAGTAGTCAGATTAAAGTTACTTGTCCAAACCACTGTGCGTTACTATTTTTAAAGCAAAAAGATTTGGTTTCTTCTTTTCGTCTCAGCGGATGACAAACGCATACGTGTCGTAAAACGTCACATAAGCAACAGCTCACGTTTCCCGCTCACAAGCAGCCAGCGACGTAAAAAAAAGTGTAAACAACAATGGAGGGAGAGAGATGTTCGTTCTTTAGCTGGAAATATGGTCACTATTTTGAGTTTCTGTCAACTAAAGATTTCAATATTAAGGTTCGTTGTACACTCTGTGTCGGCGTAAAAGTGTTATCTACCTTCAAAAACACTACGTCAAACTTAAGGAAACATTTGGAGTCGCAGCACGGCACAGTCAAACTCACAGAGAGAGTCCCACCAAGTGGTCCGAAGCAGAGAGCCGTGACTTCCGCAGGAGGTCCTACACCCTCAAACAACAAAAGTTGGACTTTGGTGCAAAACCAGTAAGTGATGAAGAATTGAAGAAGTTGGTCGCGCAGTATATTGTAGAAGAAATGCTAACTATAAACACTGTTGACTCGCCCTCGTTTCGTGCCATAATAAAAAAGATCCCTACTTCTAATGCCGAGCTGCCTCACCGAACGACTTTTACTTCTTACTTGGAGAGTTTGAAGGCCGCACTGAATGAAATTGACTTTGTTTCAACTACCGCGGATATTTGGACTGCTAACAACAGAGGCTATATGGGAGTAACGCTCCACTGGATCAGTAGAACCACATTAGAGCGCTACAAGGTTGCATTAGCATGTAGGTGGATTCGTGGTAGACACGTATGATGTCATTGGTACAGAAATCGAAAACGATTACTCAACAAAGTAGTTGCAACAGTTACTGACAATGGATCCAACTTTGTTAAGGCGTTTCAAATTTATCATCCTGTCACGGAGTCCGATGATGAGACGGAGAAGGAAGAGTCCACCCCCAAAGACGATGATGTCACTTTTTCTGATCTGTCAGAATGAAAGTGATGGTCAGCTGTCTCTTCCCCTGCACCGCAGGTGTGCTTTGCACACCATCAACATAATTTGCACACAGAGAGCAGGGCTGTGTATAGGAGCAGCACAGCAAAATGCACAGCTCTTCGGACCAAATTGAGTAGATCTACACTTGCATCAGAAACAGTGGAAGAAATCAGTAAAAGAAAGCTCCTAATACCAACACCCACAAGGTGGAATTCCTTTTTTGATGCTGTAAAGAGAATTGCAGACATCCCCATGGGTGAGCTGAATACTCTGTGCACAAAGCTAGGACTGAAGTGCTTCAAAGATCAAGAATACCAGGTCCTGCATGAGTACTGCATGGCCATGAAACCTCTGACTGCAGCACTGGACATTTTACAAGGCGACTGTCCATATGGAACTTTACTACTAACACTTGAAGTTCTGATGCAGAAGACCCAGGCTGTGAAAGATGACCTCTCCAGGATGACTGCAGGCCTTCCAGATGCCATTGTACAGGTACGCTCTATCTTTAAATTTGTCAAATTTTTTGCTTCATACAATTCACAAACATGGAACAGAATATTAATTATCATTGAAAAATAAGATTACAACAATTAAAATGTTTACAAGTAACCTAAAACAAAATAAATCCATAATACTGATCTCATATTAGGCATGGTTTGCAAATAATTCAATAACATATTAAATTGTAGGCATAAAAATATCGATTATGTTTTTTAGGCTATTCAGACTTGTTTCACCGGTGTGCTAGACGACAAAGATGCCCTTCTCGCAGCTGCCAGTTGTCCAAAATTCAAACTCCGATGGCTGAGAGATACAGGAAGGAGGGAGCGAGTACAACAACTTCTGACAGCAGAGTGTTGCACCACTGCTCCTCTGGCAAAAAAACCTGCCAGTGTGCCCAGTGCTACTACATCTAGCAGCCAAGGTGAGATGGCAGAGCCAGAGGAGGAGACCTATTCTGCAGAAAAAGAAGTCATGGACTACCTGATGTCAGGCTACGACCTTCAGATTCTGCATACGTTTTCAAGCATAAAGACATTTTTTTTTAAAAGTATAACACTCCAACCCCATCAAGTACTCCTGTGGAGCGACTTTTTAGTCTGGGAGGTTTGGTGCTCACGCCTAAAAGAAATCGACTTTCTGACAAAGGGTTTGAGAAGCTTCTGTTAATGAGGTACAACCACTGGTTTACTCACTCCAGTCTACTGTTTCCCCCATAACATGCAATGACAACATATACTGAAAAAAAGAGAATGGGGAATCCAATTTAAATAACTATTTACAAGTAACTGAATTAAGTTTATCAAAGTCACTTAATAAACTTATTAAAGTTTTCAAGTTGATTAACTTAAATCAATTACTTGCAAGAAAGTAAGGCAATTTAAGTTGGACCTGCAGTCTCTTTTTTTTCATAAGATTAGTCCAAAGTTACAAAAGCGGACAATAGTGCTTACATGTGGATGATAAAAAAAAAGTATCTTAAGGGAAGTCAAGAAAGACTCTTTGTTTGTTTGTTTGTTTGTTTTTTATAAAAAAGTATTTGTTAAATGAAGTCGACTTATTGTTTTTTATAAAGTTTTTGTTAAAGTCAAAAACTTTCTTTGTTTTTTTTTTATAAAAAGTATTTATGTTAAGTGAAGTAACAAGACTTTCTTTATTTTCATACAAACAAGTATTTCTGTCAGGAAAAAGTTCAGCTTCAAATGTCAGGAGATATATTGTTGACATTACTGTTAAAATACACTTCCAATAAAGTGAGTATTGGCAAAACCGGTTGATGTTTTTATGTTGAGGCAGTGGGGAGTGTTATTGGCAGCTTCTGAAAGTAACTAATAAAGTAACTAGTAATCTAACTTAGTTACTTTAAAAATAAAGTAAAGTAGGGCTGGGCCATATTATACCGTTCACGGTAATACCGGTATAATGTTAGGCAACGATAGGAAAATGAAATATCGCGATAGAATATGAGTAAAACGCGCGTGCGCAGTGCCTTTGTTTTTTTGTGTGTGAAATTATTTTTTAACCATTTGACTTGAATTTGATTTAAGCAGATGCATATTCTTTGTGATATGACCATATGGGAAACAAATGATCATTTAGCCATTTATTTTTAGCTCAAAATGACAACATTAACACAGTAAAACAGGTCTCTTTTTTAAACAGAAGCCTGTCATGCTTAACTTTTGAGAATATAAGTAAATCTTTCTTTAAAAGAACTCTGTCCTGCTTAACTTAAAATTATATAAATTAATAGAAAGCAATAGAACAAAAATATTCTTGTAACAGTGCACATATAGTGCATTTAGTACAATTGGCTTCAGTTGAGGTATTATTTCAGCTTTTCTAATGCTAATCAGCTGCTCCTGTTTGTAAACCCGCTTGTTCCCATGATTACACATCATAACTCATCATCATTATTAATCTATGTATTACTTTTATGTATTAGTCATCTATTTGTTGTAATCATCTATCCTTGCAGTTGTTTATTACACAAAATAAATTTTATTATCACACTTCTGGCCACATAGCGCTGATATTCACTGCACATGCCCATATTAACCTTAACCAGAGGGTTTAAAAAAAACAAACCAATGTTTACATACCATATCTGCTTCTGCCGTGGCCTGGTGGACAAGAAATTGGTTAAGGGTTCCCCGAGCTTTCACGCCCCTCATGTTCTTCATGCGCCCACCATTAGAAGCATGCCTATGGAAAAAGTGAGGGTGTCACCGCAGCTGCTCACACGTAAACGTCGGTGAAAAAGACGTTGCAGCACGGCGTGTGATCTGGACACAAGCGATGGAGGCACAACTTGTAGAACTTTGGAAAGCTCATCCGAGCCTTTTCGATGTGGCATCACAAAATTATCACGACCACAACAACCGTGAAAATAGTTGGATTTACATTGCTGCTCAATCACAGCTGCCTGATCAATGTCTTTCATTAGCAATTTAGCAAAGTTGATGGTGGTGGCGTGCGTATCTGTCTGAGTGAAAGACAGAGAGGGAGAGCGAGCGACAGATTTTCTATTATAACCTTCATTTTATGGAGTCACAGTGTGAGCACTCAGGTCGCATCAGAGCATCGGGCGGTATAGTGTGAGACCCTGCCTCGTGACCTATAAACTTATAACCCCTGTGAGTCAATCGTGCAGTTTGAAAATCGCACAGTGTATGTCCAGCTTTAGGTGTACTGTCGTCCGAGAATTGCACCGCAGTGTCGGCGTTTGTTTCCCTGTTGGCCATGCTTCTTGTTGTGGTCATCTGTTGTCTTCCGGTATTTTCTCCGTAAGCAACCTTTCCTCGACCAATGAGATGAACGGTAATCTGACTTGTCATACTCGAATTGTCATAAGTGTGCTGTCAGCTCATTGGTCACAAAGCAGGAGAGGGGCTGGGAATTATGCTTTCAAACAAAGTGTTAATTCCATAAACATTTATAGACTACTTTTGATTCTCACTGTATTACGGGACAAAGTGCGTCCCTTATTAGCTCAATACGGGACGTGTACTTTTGTTTCTAAATACGGGACGATTCCGTTTTTTAAGGGACGGTTGGCAACCCTAGGTCAAACGAACACTGCAGCATCACTGAGAGTTAAAAACTGTCTCAATTCTTTCATCTTTAATAAAACGATCAGCATTGCTGCTTTACCAGGTGTAACTATGAAGTTTAACTTCCAGGCATCCATGAAAACAAAATGTATTACATTTAACGGAGTTAGAAGTTAGCAGGACGCTAGCGGAAGTTAGCTCGCTAGTTACCGCTGAGATTTCTGAAAAAATTCAAATGTACAGCTCTGCTATCATGTCCAACATAAATGAAGACAGGAAACTAAACAGCAGTGACGTTTGTAGGGTTACTGAAGTTGGGCTAGCTGGTATATAATGATGTGCTACCTGATCGCTAGTGACACAGCTATGCTAGCATAACATAAACAGTGAAGCTGGAGGACGAACACTAACACTTTTCCACTTATAAAAGTTAACATTAAGGTTCCTGATAGTTAGAGACAAATGCAATCGCATGGCAGGATGCTGTAAACGGACCAAACTTCAGTCAGGAGAACAACTGAGATGATCCATCCACAATACAAGGTTAGTCATTAATATACTGCAACAACATGGGAATAGAGTATCTGCCGGAGAATTCAACATTAATGACTCAATGGTACAGAAGTGGAGGAAGCAAGAAGAATGAGTTTAATAAAGTTTGATTTATCTGACTTCTTTGTTTCGCTTAATGTGCCTTATAATCCCGTGCACCTTATGGTCTGAAAAATACGTACTGCACACTGCAGTTTCATGTTGCAAAGCACCTCTTTTTAACTTCAGTGGATATTATACATGGTTATGCTCAGGATATGTCAGCCCATTTCTACTGGAAATGCCTTTTGGTTAAACTTTAAGCAAGGAATTTGCATTTGCACTGTTACATTTTTATAAAGCTTTAATGTACATAAAAACCAGCTTCTTGTTTAAGTGAAAATAAATGGAAGGTTGTCTTTTTGCACTAGTAATGTTGTGGAGTTGTATTTTGTCTCGCATCAATTATATCGTCAGTTATATCGTTATCGCAAATTTTCAAATATATATCGTGATAAATATTTTTGGCCATATCGCCCTGCTCTAAAGTAAAGTAACTAAATTACTTTTGGAAGGAGTAATCAGTAGTCCGTAATATATTACTTTTTCAAAGTAACTGTGGCAACACTGTTAATAATATATCCATATTATTTAATGTATTGAAGCTGGGGCTGGAGTTTTATTTCATGTTCCAATTCTTAAACAATCTTTGCATTGCGTAAAATATGATAAAGCATTATTGTTTTTTAGTATTATATTTACATGCACTTTCCAAAAACACCCTGTTGCATTCAGATCTGCCGCATTTCCTCGTGGCAGAGATTCAACAAGGTGCTGGAAACATTCCTCTGAGATTTTGGTTCATATTGACATGATAGCATCACACAGTTGCTGCAGATTTTTCAGCTGCGTGTATTGATGTGAATCTCCCGTTCCACCGCATCCCAGGGGTACTCTGTTGTGGATTGAGAACGTGTGACTGTTGAGGCCGTTGGAGTACAGTGAGCTCACTGTCATCTTCAAACCAGTTTGAGATGATTTGAGCTTTGTGACATTGCGTGCTGTCTTGCTGGAAACAGTCATTAGATGATGGGTAGACTGCTGTAATAAAGGTACGGACATGGTCAGCAACAAAACTCGGTAGGCTGTTTAAACAATGCTCAGTTGGTACTAATCGGTCCAAAGTGTGCCAAGAAAATATCCCCCACACCATTACACAACCAGGTCAGTACCAGGTATTTAAACCCTAGTGGGAGTTCTCCCTTAAGAGGGTCGTTGACCCGCTCTTGATCATGTGCCTCATCACACGAGCCAAGGCGTGAAAAAGGTGAGTGTCATTATCAGCAGAGGTTTCAGGTGAAACCATCGTGAGACCTTGCCTCACACTGTCATGTGAACTATTAAGAATGCCTGATGCAAGATGTGAGTGGGGGTTATTTAACAGCTAACCTTCTGAAGACACACAAAAATGTAGTCTGCTATAAAATCAGATGGTGACTGGTACCAACGTAAAACAATAAAATAATAATACAAATAAAACTTTACAAGCAACCTATTATATATTTATCTTATGCTTTTAAAATGTGAACAGAGTGGTTAGAGTAAAATATTTGCCCGCATTTATTTTCCTTTGAGTTTAGAAGGTTCAGGGTCTATGAAATATGTATCCAAAATGAAATGTTTCAGTTTTACTAAAATGGCTCATAATAAATATAAAATTGACTCAATTTCCTTCATGTACTTGTGACCATGTGCAATTTGTAAAGGCTTTTTAATGCTGTAGTGATTAAGCATTGACATTGTTGAAAAATACCATCATTTATTAACTGAACTGCACTCACAGAGCTGAAAGGTGGGATTTGTCTGTGTTTGAAACCCTAAAACATGAACTAGAGAAAGGACAGAAAAATGAGCACATTTTAAAAGATGGAACCAAGCAGAGTTTGAGATTTTGCAGATTATTCTTTATTCAATTCATTTTATTCAATTGTTGAAATTAACATTGTATATATCTGTATATATATATCATACATGCACAAAAAGAATCTTTAACATTTCCAACATCAGATTTTCATGTTACAAGTCTTGACTCATTTTTTCCCCCATGTACCTGACATTTTTTAGAGCAGCAATTTAAAAGACTCCGTCATTGCTCTGTAATTTTCCTCCAGATGTCAGGATGACTGCCCTGTGGGCACCTATGGACCGCAATGTAACCAGAAGTGCGAGTGTCAGAATGGAGCCAAGTGTCACCATATCAATGGAGCCTGTCTATGTGAAACAGGGTTTAAAGGGCCTAATTGCCAGGAGAGATTCTGTCCCCCAGGTCTATACGGCCTCATTTGTGACAAGTACTGCCCCTGTAACACCACCAACACCGTCAGGTAAGTGAGACATCAGTGCAAGGCCACACACAGCTTTGCTCTGACCAAGCCCTGAAGCAAAGACTCTCCATATGAATAAAGATTTCTGCAACTCAATTTTGTCTCATCTTAGCTCTATGCCAGCACTCATTCTGAAGTCTGGACACCTCTTAGCCATGTCATCCAGTTAGCTTTTAATCGCGACCTTTGCTTCATTCATAATTTCTCAGCAGCATTCATAGTTAATGCAATGTTAATGCTCTGATTCCGGCAAGAGTTGGGCATCGGCCATAGAAGTCATTACAGAACGAAGGAGAAAAGGGACACATCTATCAGAAACGAGCACGTAGACGCGTAGATGGATGAATGGCTTTTGGCGCGGACTTCACACTTTGATCCTGCTCAAGAATGAAGTGTTGATACTTTTAGAGCTCAAACTTCACCTCACCCTTTTTCTTCCTGTCATTGTCCCATATTTCTTTCTCATTATATTGTAGCTGCCACCCGCTTTCTGGTGAATGCACCTGCTCTGCGGGATGGACAGGGCTTTACTGTAATGAGTCCTGTCCGCCTGGATTCTATGGAGAGGGTTGCATGCTGACTTGTAGCTGTGCCAACGGAGCTGACTGTCATCCTGTCACGGGTACCTGTACATGTGCCCCTGGGTTCATGGTGAGTATCATGTACATTCACTGCTATTTTATTGTACTCATATCTGTGGCCACTTTCAGGATAATGTTTTATTAAAGATTTTCTTTCAAATTTGACCTTTACCTGATCTCATGAGATCTAGATCTCTTTTCCCAGAGCCAAAATGCCAAGGTGGGGCCACAGTTACGCTATGCAAACCGAAACACAGCCAATGTGTACTCAAGGAAAAGGAGGAAAAAAGAAGTTGGTGGAAAAACAGAGAAAAGAGCACTCAAAATGCATTAAAAACAAGCATAAGCTTAAACGGCATTTAAAACACTTAGAAAGAGCAGTCCTTGAACATCCATGACTTTGTGTTCTAAACCACGTTGACACTCGCATGTCCATTTTAATTTATTCGCAGCTATAATTACCATGTCAACTTGTAATTATGCTATTGGTTACATTAATTTCTCATGAAATGCTCAAGGGTTAATTGTATTTGTAACCTCGCTCCTCGTGATCTTTAATATACTGAAGAATATCTCTATCTCCACTAACCAATAATTGTACTCGCATGTCTCATACCATATGCTGCGAAACTCTCCGCCATGAGCCTAAGTTGTGAAGGTTGCAGCTTTGACTTATGTTTCATGTTTTTTTGTGGCTGTTGTAAAAGGTTTGTGTCAGTGTGGTCATAATTTTTTTGGAAGTTGTCCCAGTTTCACTTTAGAAGCTTTTTGTACACAGACAGTCAAGAGCAAGGGGAGACATTTTATTATCGCCTTATTATAAATGTGCTCTACCGCATCACAATAAATCCTCTGGTACCTCCCAGTGCAGACATTAATAATGGGTCGTGTGTATTTTACAAATACAGTCGATATGTCTTGACTTGTAGCATCAGTGATCTGTACTCCTGGACCAATTGGGAGAAAATTGAATCCTTGACCTATATATGTTTTCGTTTTAGTCGGTTTTTGTTGCAGCCACATTGTTCCCTCTTACAACTGTCAAATTAGTTGGGTAACTTCAATCAGTTTCCCTACTGTATTTCTTGTCTTGCAATCTGAAGTTAGAGAGCAACAGCGACTGCAAGGGTACATTCCTGCCAACATTACATTTAGGTGGAAATTGCCTGTGTCTTACACCAGGCCACTGTGGTGAATTGAGCTACCGAGCAGGGCCGCAGACTGTGTCTTAATTTGCTCCACCTGTTCTCTTTGGCGGCTGCTGGGAAGGACTGCCAGATCCATTAAATAGACCTAGAGGGCAGGAGCTGGAAAGAAAAGAAGGCAGTCAGATGGGACCAGACACACCTCATATGGAGGATTGGTGTGTTTGAGTGTGTGTGGAGAGTTTTTTTTTGTTTTTTTTTTTTGTACTCTGAACAAAGCTGCTGCTGTGCAAACACTTTGTTACAGAGGTAGAGCTGTGTAGCTGCTACCTGTAATTGTGTGACATGCATCACACATGGTTATTATCACATGGAGCTTTTAAAATGTGGTTGATGATGGTGTTGCGGCTATGATTGCAAGCGAAGTCACTTCCCCGGGGGACAGCTGATAAGACTAAGCCTCCCCACTGCATCTTTGTTCTGGAGTCCCATCGGGGGGCAAACCAAGCAAAGTGTCTGAGCAGACTGAGCACCTCCACGCTTGATTTAGCTCTAGTAATTGGACATGCTCTTTTTGACTGGGACAAAGTGATTACCGTATTTCCCGGACTACAAAGCGCACCTGAATATTAGCCGCACAAGCTAAAATCAGGGGAAAATCCTGTTTTGTACATACATTAGCCGCACCTGACTAAAAGCCGCAGGTGTTTCAATGTTGACTTATCATATGTAAGAGAATATGCACAAAGGGAATTGTCAGGAAAGAGATGGCTGTTTGGAGACATCACTTTTATTAATATTTTGAAAAACAAGTTATGGGTACATATTTGCACAACTTTTTAGGTATATGTACAAGTAGCAGTAATTACAAGTACGAAACATGTATTGTGCTTCATAAATGAGTAACAAATGTAGTACATAACAATAACCTACAGCACACTAGATTCGGACTACCTTTTAGGCTCAGGTGCAGTGACAAGAAGAAAAGTCAGTCATTCACCACCATCTTCCTGCGCACTAAAACCACCAAAGTCCTCTTCTCCAGTGTCGGATACGAACAGGCTCAGGATGGCTTCGTCATCCACTCTCCGCTTCTCTCCTTCGTTGTCACTTTCAAAACCAAAGAAATCCTCGTTGTCAGTGTCAGAGTCGAACACCCTCAGAAGGGCCGTGGCGGTGTCCTCCTCTCCATCATGCAGCAGTCCAGCCCTTCGAAATCCGTTGGTGATCGTGGATGTTTTCACACTTTTCCACGCTGTCAGAATCCACCGGTGGAGTTGGGCATAACTTGCTTTTCGCAAGTTTATCGCCGCTCATCATCCACGCCTCCCTCTGAACGCGTAGCGCTACTTTGAAGTTTGTTTTTTGCGCTACTTCGTACGGCACCACGTTGCCTGGCGGACGGACATGTGACCAACATACCACTCTTGAACCCCGATCCTTCCGCCAGGCAACGTAGTGCCGTACAACAGCGGAACAAACAAAACAAATCCTCTTACGATATGACAAAAATCCTGAACAACCCATAGAAAAGCCGCACCTGACTAAAAGCCGCAGGGTTCAAAGCTTGTGCAAAAAGTAGCGGCTTATAGCCCGACAATTACGGTACATGTTACCTATTCAGGCATTGTCCCTTGCAATCTGCAGCATGTGGACTCTGTAAGGTGTCTTTCTTTTTTTTTCTTTTTTTCTACAGATTCTGTTGGTACCGCTTTATGTGAAATATGAATGCATTAGGAATGGATTCCAGTCTGCCTTTGTAGGTGGTGAAAACAATTTTCCTATCTCTCAGGGATTTCTCTCCTCATCAGAAGGTTCAGAGGTTCATTTTCAACCATGCTGCATGAATTTTAAACTGCACTCACTCACCCAGCAGTTAGATGAACTGTTAAGGAGTGAGAATGATTGGTAATTAGTGGTGCCATTTGCATCTAGTCTCGAAGGGTACCAGCCTGATCAATGTTGTGTCAGCTAGTGGCTTTCTGGAAAAAATGCACTCCAATTACATTAAGATACTAATAGGTATGAATTTAGTGCTTTGGCCAAGGACGACCTGGTCTGGTCTGGTTACTACTTCTATCGGCTGTGTAGTTATGTAAGGTCCTGCTGCTCCTATGCAATGGACTGACAGCCCGTGTATTAATAATGATTCTCCACATCCAGACTTCTATCCTTCCCAGCTCAGAAGGAATATGAATCAGTCGACTAATGAGAGAGCTGCCTTTCCCCACTTGAGAACAGACCAACCACTGGAGTCCGCACTGTGAGGGGGGAAACCAAGTGGAATTCGACGCAGTCATGGAGGCAGCAAAATCCATGGTCATTTGTGGCTGTATGACGTTTTATCCATGAGTCCAGTCACCAGTAAATTGCCTGAGCTCTGAAGAAAGACTGCACCTCCCTGCCAGTCCCCCTCTGTCCAGCCCTCCCCCACCCTCCACCCCCCAGCCGGTCGAACTTCTTGCCGCACTTAACAACTGTAACTGAACTGCTATTGTTAGCAGTCTTGAAGCTGTCGTTTGCGGCAGAACAAAGGTTATTGCAACCGATTGATAAAAATTTCATTCGCAGACAGGCGCTTTTATGTGGTGTACGGGGAGGAGAGATGTTTTAAGATGTGTGTTCTGCCCCTGGCGTCCACTGGCACATCTCCTCCTGCCTCATGTTTAAACTGAGTTCAAAATGATAATGAGAGCAGTGAGCAGCCAGCAGTCCCCCAGATCTCTGGTGAGCGAAGCAAGAGCCACTCAGGACTCCTCTGGGCCTATAATTGGAACTCTAAATCATTGTGTCACCTGTCACTCAAGTCAGGGTTTGAAACAAAGGGTGTGGGCATCCATAGACTGGCTGTGATCTCTAGCTGAGGGAGGGACAAGAGCGGTGGAGGTGGGTTGTGCTCAGCCTTTAAAGCAGAGAAATTCTAATGACAGCAGGATGCAGAGGACAGAGACGGAGTACTTCATGTCCTTTACCAGATACTTAATTTTAATGCAACAACACTAAAAGGCTGTGCCAATGTGGCTGCCAATCTTTTCTATGGTATATTAGAGTGAGAGGTTAGAGAGTTGGTCTATAAGTGATACCTGTGGGATCCTGTCCATCCATTTCACTGTGGAACTCATTTACTTGGATTTTATCGCTGTTTTTGCCTAGTGTGGCTTTGGCTGAATATCTAGCCTGATGAGGGCCCACGTGCTAAAATGTAGATACAATGTTCTCACCACAAGATTCAGCCCTATTGCATTCCCATGCTGTCAAATCCATGGAAAGCTGCTAATGTCTCACAGACGAGCACAATGTGTTTTTTGCCATCAGTGCTGTGACGCACAGGGTAATGGCAACAATGAGATGGGTTTTGCTCCCAAATGATCACAGGCAAACTTGTAAAGGACCCCTTGGCATCACATTTATGGGCAGGGTTAATGTGGGGAAGGTGCATGTTTTAACCCAAGCCTCAATCTCCTGATGCTGACTTATTTGCTCATTAAAAGAGGACCATTATCTCTCTGTGTCCAAGACTGCTGCTGACAGTGTGTCAAGGACACCGGTGCCAAAGGACACATTATGAGTATCTTAAAAGTTGCCATTTTTTGTTGATTCCGTTTGGCATGCTAAGTTGGCTCACTCAGCAAACCGGTAAAGTTGAAGCCACAGAAGTGGTTCGAACTCAAAAATCCAGTTTCTTTGTCTGTTTGAACACACAGATGTTTTACATATTTTTGTGATTTAGTTTGGCTCACAATTCATGATGGTTTCATCATCTCCAATGTCCATCGCAATAAGCATCCATAAATCAGATCTCAGACAAACTCCAGGATGTTCTTCTTTACCTTTCAATGTAATGTAATGCAGTGTAGTGTAATCCAGTCCATGGGAAGCTTGCAAACAGCAACTTGTTATGCTTATGAGCCATATTTTTATTTCATTTCAGTGTGCCAGTTCCATTTGCATGCCAACATTGTCTTGACTGCTTGAGTGGGCTCCACAGTGTCAGATTTTGAACACCCTTATAGAGTAAGGCTTGCAAAATACATCTTCCGCAAGTCATTTCACAAGGCAAGGGCAGTAACTTAATGTGACTTTAGTTTATTAAGAACTCAAAAGATTGCATTAATAGAGTGAAGATGATTAGATAAGAGTGCAAAGTTAGTCATTGCTTGATTGGAGAAAGCGGTGAAAAGTCTGGATTCTCCAACTTTGGAGTCCTGCCTGCGTCTCAGCTGAAAAGGAAATCTAACGGGAGATGGAGATGAAGAGAGAAGTTGAGAGATGGGGTGAAATGGGGTTGCAAACCATGGCTCAGAACAGGTGCTGTCAGAATATATAGAGTGCATAATTGGAAGTTAAGAAGAGATAGCTTGAGCTGATCAAGTGTGGTCCTTCCTTTGAACTTCAGTTACTTTCTTAAATCCATTCAATTTCAGTCTCCATACAGACACAATGTGACTTGTTTAAGTAAACAGCTTAGTAAGCTATACAGAGAAATAGAGTCAACCTTCCCAGTGTTTTAGTCCACATCCTTTCAGACTATTTTATTCCTTTTTCAGTCTGCCAGTGTCAGCATTTATTGCTATGTTGGCTGTGTGCTGCATAACTTTGCGTTATTTCTCCCACAGAGTGAGGACTGCTCTACAGTGTGTCCACCTGGTCTGTTTGGACGTAGTTGCCTGTCCACCTGCTCTTGCCATAATCATGCATCCTGCTCTCCTGTTGATGGCTCCTGCTTCTGCAAGGAAGGTAAAGAATCATGAGGCTGAGCACAAGTCTTCTATATCATGAGATAAGGTGTACTGGCTGTGCAGATGAACAGATGGATGAACATTTGTACACATAAATTCTTATGGACTAAATTCAGTTGCATTCTGTGCATTGGGTTGTTTTCCTGTACAAACTTTAATCTGTTCAATTTTCCAGTCTAATGAATAATACATGTCATAAGCTATTCTTAATTTCTTAAGACAAAATTTTATGGTACAATGCACCCCTCATTGACCCACCCCTCATTTCCATGTGTTTCTCAAGGAAAATGTGAAATAGGTGCATTGATTCATTGAAATGTGCAAACATGAATGAGAATGCAACATGCAAGGTAAAAACTGTTCGTACAATTCTAATGAAATTTGGTATGACCGCCTTTATTCTTCAGCAGAGCATGAACTCACTTAGGCAAGCTTTTTTTGTCATTTCTTCATGTAGGTTTCAGGAATAGTTCTCCAGGCTTCTTGAAGAGCACTTAATAATAACGAGCATGGTGTGGGGAGGCCAATCTATGACTGATAGTATGCAATTGTGTGTGTAGAATCATTGTCATGCTGTTAAATGAAGCCACTGTCAATCAGACAATTTCCAGATGGTTTTACATGATGGATCAATGTATGACGCTATTTTCTGTTGACAATGCGATACATTTTGACAAGAGTCACAATACCACTGACCTCAAACTCCAAATCATGGCGGAGCCTCCACTATGCTTTACACGTGGCTGTAGATGGTCACTATCGTACCTCTGTCCTAAACTCCTCCTCAACAATCTAAACTAAAACCTTCAAATCTGGATTCATTCCTTAATAAAAAGCTGTTGCAACTGATTTTAAGTCCAACTTTTTCTTTTTTAAACTCAGATCTGCCACTTTTTCTTTTGTCCTCCACTTGTCCAGTTTCCTCAGAGTGTTTAAGGACACACTGCACACAATGCCAAGATATGCCACGTTTTTGGCCAATAGCACTTTGGGAATCACCTTGCTGGTGCAAAAATATTATGTTATGGCCATCAAACGGTGTTATCTTTGGCATTTTTCATTGATTCAACTAAAGAAATAGGCACAAATTATTGGTTTTGTGACAGACTGCTAATAACAAGGTGCCAAGCGATATATTTCTGTGAAAGACAGCAAAGACTACACTGAAAAATGACTGAAAAAGTAGCCAAAGTTAAAAGAAGAACTTTCAAGGACCTTCAGAAAGCCTGGAGAACTATTGCTGCAGGCCACTTTAAAAATTACAAGAAAGTCTGGCTCCTTGGAAGCAAACTATAAAGAAATGAGGGGTGGCTCAAGATTTTTTACACAGCACTGCATAAATGTCTCACTGATATCAAATCCTTCTTACCTTCTAACCTCTCATTGCCTATAAAAACATTTTCCTTTCTCAGATTGTATTGTTTTCCACCAGATAAAAGATAAAAATAATAAGTGTGCACCAAATACACAGTATACACAGTCAATAGTACCACCCAGATCAATTATTCCTGAGAGATTTCACTCATGCACACAGATGTTAACTCGTGGGTTAATAGAGGAATCGTAAATTTTGACTGCCAACAGTTGAGTCTATTCAATGTTTTGGGGGCAATATATCCAGGACATATAGATATATTTCTCTGGAAGTAAAAACTTTATTATATTTGAACACAATAAAACAACTGAAGAGGTTACCAAAGTCCAGATGCTATCAATATACCACTTTTTTTTTAAATCTTTTACCCATTGTACTGGACGCACTGAAGAGAAACTTAAGAACTCTCCAAAGTCAGTAGGACTGAATAAATTTATACAAGTCCATCCATAGTTATTGTGCTCATTCATACATTGCCATTCTTAGAGGTGTGTTTTCTCTTTGCAGCTGAATCATATCACATTTATTTAAATTAATCTTTAGGGTTCAAGCACAAGGGCAAAAACCATTGTAGCTCACCATTATTTACACCAAAGGTGTCAAACATAAGGCCTGAGGGCAAAAATCGGCCCAGCCTACTGGAATGATTTTAAAAATGTGATGGAGGACCTAATTTTCAGGATTTAAACAGCTGTTTCTTAAGTTTTCCATCTTTTCTTCAGATGAAGACCTTCCTCATGATCACTGATGTTACAACAAAGTTATAGATAAACAATTAATTTTGAGTAAGCTTCCAGTTTTTTTGTTCCTTTCACTATTATGGGGCGATCGTGGCTCAAGAGTTAGGAGTTCGCCTTGTAATCGGAAGGTTGCCGGTTCGAGCCCCGGCTCCGACAGTCTCGGTCGTTGTGTCCTTGGGCAAGACACTTCACCTGTTGCCTACTGGTGGTGGTCAGAGGGCCCGGTGGCGCCAGTGTCCGGCAGCCTCGCCTCTGTCAGTGCGCCCCAGGGTGGCTGTGGTTACAATGTAGCTTGCCACCACCAGTGTGCGAATGTGTGTGTGAATGGGTGGATGACTGGATATGTAAAGCGCTTTGGGGTCCTTAGGGACTAGTAAAGCGCTATATAAATACAGGCCATTTACCATTTATTTATTATAGAAATGACAGTTTATTACAATGGGTCCACAGTAATTATAAAATACAACATTTTCTGTGAATGACCTTGCAGAACTTTTTCTGAAGTTTTACACATTTCTTGCAATTTATGCTGAATGAGTCGTGATGACAGAGCAGAATTCCTTTGGTGTGCAGAAAAACTGAGATGCACAGTTGACATTGCACTTCTTTTTCTATTATTAAGATATCTCATGGATCAAGTGGGTAGTTAAACTTCTTTGCACTCATAGAAAGGAGTGTTTCACTCGTCCAGCCCACTCAAGATCAAAGTGGACTGTATGAGGCCAATGATATAAAATGAGCTGACATCCCTGATTTAGACTGTTCAGTTGTCTGGTAATTTTAATATAAAGCCTTCATGTCGCTTTTCTTGTATAAATGTTTATAGTTTGATTTTTCTCTCTCTGTTACTCGAGGTTGGCAGGGTGTGGACTGCTCCATCCTCTGTTCCAGTGGTGCCTGGGGTCTGGGCTGTAATCAGACATGCTTATGTAGCAACAGAGCTGCATGCGATCCTATAGATGGCACTTGCACATGTTCTCCTGGTTGGAGAGGAGAGCACTGTGACGAGCCCTGCCCTGTAAGTCTGTCTTTCTTTCTTTTTAACTGAGAGATTGATGTGAAGACCCAGCTAAATCTTTTGCATCATTGTGCTGTATTTTAGAAGAGTTAGATCAAGTTTTCTTATTATTATCGTCGTTGTCAGGAGGGTACGTATGGGTTGGAGTGCCGTGAGCGCTGCGACTGCAGCCACGCCGATGGCTGTGACCCAGTGAGCGGTTATTGTCGCTGCTACCCTGGCTGGACAGGTTTGTACTCCTTTTTTCACAACAAAATCACAGTAGTCTGTCTTTAGGAGCAGAAGCGGCCCGTCTTTAGTAGTTATCTTCATTAGCTGAAAATCAAAGACATTAGATGCCAGTCAGACACACTGATTTACCATAACAGGAAAATATGCTGCAGCATTCATGGCTTGTGCAGTACAGTATGTTTACAGAATGTCTACACAGTGTTTTGTTAATTAAATGTTCAATTTGTTTTGCCACTGCGCCGGTGGCATAGCCGAATGAGAGATGTTGAGAATTGAGCTCTAAATTAATTCTCTTGGCTGGCACGCTGGAAGCTGCTATGCAATCATGCTTATATTATATGATGCCGGCTACACACAAGGACTGAACTGAATCATCAGCTAAATATTTGCAAACTGAATCAAATAATTGGCCCACATTGCTCTCAAGATTTTTAGATATGTCTTGTGATATTGTTATTTTTGGTTCTGTTTATTAGAGTTTGCATTTTATTGGGAAATTTGATTAAACCAGCTGCCGCGTTTATTCACCAGAGTATCAATCGTTCTTTGCTATCACAAGCTCTCCACTGGAATCTGATCCCCTCTAGATGCAATAGTTTTTCGTTTTTTGGGGGGTTTGCACGTCCATATGTTCGCTCTCTGTTTCTTGTCATTTAAACCATTTGCTTACAGGGAAAAAGCTTGGAGGTTGGAAAGTATGAATGTCACAGCAAGGGTGAGAGTCATTATGCTCAAAAATGAAGCGTCGCATCTGAATGTCAAATACAGGGGGCTAGCAAAGGACCTGGTCTCTGAGCTTGGGCAGAGAGGTGCAGTCGGAGAGGGAAAAAGATTCAGCAGGAAAGGTCAAGCCTGTGAGCTCTCAGCATCCCACTCCATTCAGCCTCCCGAGCTTCGGGCATTTATTCTGGGAAACAATGTGGGTTTTATTATCTGCAAGAATGGAGCCGGCAAAACGGGCCTCTCATGCTCTGAATCCCGCACAGGTCGGGACCATCTGTCAGCCTTAATTGAGTCACCAGGGTGCAGAGCTGGGGGCAGCG
This sequence comes from Diplotaxodon limnothrissa, assembly GCF_057381915.1. Classification (NCBI taxonomy): domain Eukaryota; kingdom Metazoa; phylum Chordata; class Actinopteri; order Cichliformes; family Cichlidae; genus Diplotaxodon; species Diplotaxodon limnothrissa. The sequence continues at coordinate 14,044,862 of NC_140602.1, read as the reverse complement.
TGCAGCCCAGTGGGTCGGACAAACACACACATACATACTTAAATTGCAGCGGCTTGACAGCGGTCTCTCTGAAGGAAGGAGCACCTAGAGAGAGGGCTATGTGGGATTCGTCACAGGACTGAGTCAGGGATGGAGTGAAATGTCTGTTTACAGCTATTTTTGTAAACACTGTCATATCACTGAGTGTGCCAGGGTTGGTATTGCATTCTACTTTGCTGTCAACTTGGTGTTGGCTCTATTGTGAGGCTTGCCTAAATTGTCAAGAAGCTTGACTTTAGGAGTGTGCGCGCTTAAGTGGCTAGGCCGACTATGACCCACAGAATTGTTACTGAACTGTCGTGAGCCTGACATCAGCCAACAAAGATTTAAAAAAGTTCTCTGACTAGACACTTGATGCAGAGGGCATCGTGCTAGACCATGTTAAATAGACCTTTGCCTTTTATTTCTGTAGAGATTCTGGTCCATGACACGAAGCAGGTAATGTGATGTGTGTTTACATGCACTAGGAGAGAGAGAGTTAAAAAGGGAGAGAGAGGTTTGCTTCGCTGTGCTCACTGTACAAATTGGATAGTAGGACCTCTGGCACTTCTCAGCGAAAAGCCTCCTTTGAAGAGACTTCAGTTCTGGCTTCTTTCACTCTTTCTTCTTCTCCCTCACTAGGCACCCAAAGCCCCTCTGTTTGTCACCATTAGACTGAAAAATGTGATGCTTTGTCCGCATTCATTTTCTGACAGTAAAGCCAGCCACTGTTTTTCTTTTTTTTTCCTGCCTGCCCTAGCAGAACCTCAAACACACTTGCACAAGCCTTGCCCTCCTTTTGATGTCCATGGCACAGCTTCTGACTTAATCACTGCGACTGTACCCCCCACACCCATCTAGCCCCCCACTCATCAGACTTAACATTTCCTATCCTATATAGCCTTAAGGTGCCATGGTTACCGTATAACATTAGTCCCCAGAGTTTAGTCCAGGTTTAATTCAAAGGTACTGCACTAATGCCGCTTTAATTGCCACACCATTCTCAGATATTCTCGCTCAAAGGAAATTTCAAATGAGGCTTCGAACTGAGGGCTGAAGCTTGAAAGGTTGCAGAGTTTGCATGCATTTGTGCGACTGTGTGACACCGACCGTGTGCATGTGCAATTGCAGGGCTATGCCACACTTTCTATACCCGGCTGTATACATGTAGAACGGCACGCGTGAATTTTTTTTTCTGAAGGAAAACATGGCGCTCTGATGGGCATGCTAATGCATTCACAGTGAGAGCCCTGTATGGATGCAGTGTTTTGCATTTGGTTGAAGCCACAGAAAAAAAAAGACACTGTGACACTTGCAGACTGTGGTCTGAGTACTTCCCTTCAGCTCCATGCACTACCCTTGCTCTGCTGAAAGAGAATGGGAGACAAGCTTGGCCTCTCTTGAGACCCAACCCTGTTAATCAACACAGTGCACTGGCAAGGAGCTCCAGTCAGATCAAAAATAAAATACATTTGGAGAGGAGAAGCAGAGTGTGAAAGATGGGCTGAAAAAAAACACCCTCCAAACTGCAGCTTCTTTATTCAAAACTAAAATAAGTCAATGATTCATGTTAGTTTAATAACCCTGAAAAGATGTGCAATGATCAAGCATTGTGAATGCTGCCCCTTAATGATGTGTTTTTACAGATGGCACTCTGTTTAGAATTTATCAGCTTACCAGTCTTTTGCCTTCTTAATATGCATTCACTGAAGATTTGGTAACATGTCTGCAGGAATCCACTGTGATAATGTGTGCCCACAAGGCTTCTGGGGACCCAACTGTTCAGTCAGCTGCTCCTGTCAGAACGGAGGATCGTGCTCTCCCGAGGACGGCACATGTGTGTGTGCACCTGGATACAGAGGGACGTCCTGCAAAAGAAGTGAGCCTCTTTCTCGAAGCAACTTCTTTTTATCTAAACCCTTAGGAAATAAATCTGTTTCACTGAGACCATCATACTTGCAAACTCCATCATAGCACAGCAAATTAATTCTCTTGGCTCCATCACAGCACTGACCTTGTTTGATCTTTGAAGAATTGTTGTTGGACATAACTGCTTGAGTGTAAACCCTTCATCACAGCTATCATGTAATCACAGTGTCTTTGCCCCAATGGCATTCCCCCAGACACATAAACATACACACACACTGACACACTTCTCACCCCCTTCTGGCACAGTCCTCAACAACCACCTCACAGTGGGAGACTCACAGTCCTCGCCTGAGGCTCATCAGAGGGTATGCTCACTGGGAGTGCCAGCGCTGGTTTCCGAATGGGGTCTGTCTGAAGGTGCTCTCAAGTGATGAACTCACTGATTGGGAGTGAATTCACTGTCTCAAACCTGTAAACATCAATTTGAGTGGAGAGACTTAAACACGCCGTGTGTGTGAGAGACAGAGAGGGGAAATGGTTACTCCTCCAAACTCAATATTTACACAGATAATTTTCTCGTCAGCTAGAAACCTCGTAACTGCAGTTTTGCACTTTTTCCCTTACTGAAATATTGTTAACTAATTGCATGCTTCTCCAGAGGATGATAAAAATGCACCACACCTGGTGCTTAAAATAAAATCCACTGGGTAAACTTAACATTGCAAGTTTGTCAAGCTACAACTGAGGTTGTTTTGTCAGTTTCTAAAAGGTTTCTATTTTAGAAATACCCAGCTGTCCCCTGACAGTTTTCTCCGAATCACTGGCTGTGAAAATAGTGTAAGTATTCCTAAGGCGCTCTTAGAATGTGTAGCGCTGGAATGAAAATATGTTTTTAATATAAATTGCAGCTTTTTATAATGGTTGCACAATCTTTGCATAAAGTGTTATATAATAACTTCTGCACCACCGTTTATATATCTCTCAGTTCACATTCTTTCAATGAAATTTGCATTATTAACACAGCTGTGTGTCTCCTCACATATATAGATCATCAGGCTGCTCTCATGACTTGACGTAAAACAGACTCACTATGCTCTTAACTCGTTTACTATTCTGTCTCTGGCTGCAGATAAAATGGCAGTGATTACAATGGAGACTGACTTTTATACTTTTCCCCTGCCTTTGCTGTCGCTCCTTGTCTTTTCTGCTTTACTTCTCGCAGCCTTGATTTTTCTGCACTCCCTTGATCACTCTTGTCATGCTTTGTTTCATTACTATATACCTCTTGTTTCATCCAACGCTGGTGACTGATTCTCTGTCGTCTCTTGCCACACTCTGCTGCCTCCAGTCTGCTCTCCGGGGTTCTACGGGCACCGCTGCAGCCAGTCGTGTCCACAGTGTGTGCACAGCACCGGGCCATGCCATCATGTCACGGGCCACTGTGAGTGCCTGTCTGGCTTTACCGGCTCGCTGTGCAACCAAGGCAAGTAGTCTTCTATGTCCTTTTGACCTTTATCCTGCTCTTTCACGTACAGTGAAATTCATTCACTGTGAAGTTTGAGTGTTTTTTTTTTTCTTTTTTTGTTGGTTATTTTTGAAAATGCCTTTGTACAAAATACAGAAATCTGTAAGGGAATAATACTGATCATGTTGTTCCTGTACATTTTGTTTAAGTCCTCTCTTTGCACACTGGTCCTAATAAGATGACCTGCTGCCTCTCGCACTAGCATCTTAGCCTTGAAACTTTAAAATATGACTATTATCGATGCAACCTAAGCTAAAAACAAAAGTAAACAAAAAAAACAACCTTCAACAGAGGATGGAAAATTGCTAAGAGCCACATTTTTAGACAAAGAATATTTTAAGTAAATTTTGCTGTCCCCTTGCCTAATTCTGCAAAAGGAGCTGTATGTAAATTGCTTTCATTAATATACAGACAAAGAAATGCACAAACACACCTGTTTCTATTGTTAAACTTGTTTTCAAGGCAACTTTTCTTTTGTGGCGTTACTGAGGATGTTATATGAAAACAACTTGGTTTGGCACTTTTTATTCCTTATAAGCGACATTTCTCAGCAACTACTTCTTGTAGCGTCATGACATCTTGATAAATGTTTTACAAAGAGGGTTTTGTTTTTTGCAAGACGTTTAGCTATATGTCTGGTCAAAGAGAACATTTAGTAGGAAACTGAGAAAGAGAATGAATGTATACTATGTGTGTGTCACAGTAGTTTTTGTCTCCACACTGTCCATCCATTGAACAGCGTGCTGATTTCAGTTCATTTGTGTGACAAGGTATTGTATTTGTCGTGTCAGTGGTTCCACATTAAAAATGTTCTCCGCCGTTCTGAGAAGAGATACCTTCACACAAATGCGCTGTAGATTTTTTTCCTCTAATAATTTACCTCTTTTTTTTAATAAATTACAGATAGGCGATGAGGAATTTTTGAATTCTCTTTCATGGCTTTAAGCAATGTCTTACAAATAAAAGTTTAATAGCTTAGCTGAAGGAAGAGGGAAAAGTAAAAGCGAGAACGAGTCCTAATTTGTCTGAACCATAATTACTGGTGAGCGGGCGTTAGGCGACGAGGGACAGAGGTGGCCATCATCATGCACATTATCCTCTTGTTGAGCCCCATTGTGTCCTCACTTGTCCTCTGTCCAGCACACAAAGTCCCAGCCTAATGAAGCTCTCCCAGTGAGCTGAGGCTTGAATCCCCAGAAGCAACAGTATGGGGGAGCCAACCTCATGGCTTAATGACAACCTGCTTGAAAGAGGTTGAAAGAGCTCTCAAGAAGAGGGAAAAACCAGTTGAAATATAATCATTAAAATCACCCCCCATGATAATGAGTCAGACCCATCTCTTTCACAGCCTGCCACCTTATCAGATATTCCTAACGGTGGCTATTCTTTTATGTGAGACGTTTATTGCATCTGCTGGCACTGCAGCTCCCTGATCCTGATACTGAGATACACCTTGGTTTAATTTGTCCCATGGTCCAACAAGGAAACACAAACGAGGTTTCACTGGAAATAATATTTCTTATTGAAGAGTGCCTGGATGCATTGAAATATTAATTTCATTAAAAATGTATACAGTGGTCTGTGTACATGGTCTATTTTAATTCTTTGGCACATCACTCATTCCACTCTAAGCAGTGGAAATGGGGCAGTTGTGCCACAGGAGGCAGTGACTGACTCCTCCTTTTGTTTAAGCAGATCATTTCGTGTCCACTCAAATAAAAGGATATCATCCATTAGAGGAACATGTTTACACAACCTTTTCAAAAAATCAGTGTGTTTTCATAAATGTGTTCACAGTAATGTGCCTAAGTTTAGTGTCATAATGTTAATGGGTTTTTCTAATCTTAAAAGAGGCAGAGCAGTTTTTTTGTTTATTCGTAAAGTGGTGTGTTGTTTCTTTCTGTTCTGCAGTCTGTCCAAGTGGCAGGTACGGGAGAGCTTGTGCCGAGATCTGCCTCTGCACCAACAACGGCACCTGCAACCCCATTGATGGCTCCTGCCAGTGTTTTCCTGGCTGGATAGGAGAGGACTGCTCTCAGGGTATGGCTTCCTTCCTTCCTTCATCCACTCTGTAATTTGCTCATTTGTCCACTTTTCCCACTCTCATTGTCTGTCTCCACTCCTAATTTCTCTCTCACCCTTACCTTCATACACATTAATCATCTTCATGACCCAGCGCACAGAGAGAACTAACCTCAGCACCAGCTGATGTAAAACACACAGCTTGCTTAAATGATTGTTGTAATACATTATGCTCTTTGATTTACAGAACTGTAGGCCAAAGATCATTAGCAGAACTTTGAGCTGCCATGGCATGGGAAATTGATGTGTGTGTGTGTTTTTTTTAATTGCATTAACTATTAAACTAAAAAAAAACAACAACTAACGATCACACGGGTGATAATCCATACATATTCACCTGACAGCAATTTCCAACACTACAACTTGTGGGCTTGTGGAGGGTAATGACAAAACTGGATTTTCTTCCAAATGTATCATTTTAACATATTGTATGAAAGCGTGGAGAATGTCTGGACTTTTCCTCAAACATATGTGTTATGTGATTCATGTATGCATGTCTAGGACGTAGTGTATGTAAGGGAGAGTGCGTGACCATGAGTTTGACTGTGTCTCTGGCGTCTGCAGCCTGTCCCTCTGGGCACTGGGGCCCTGATTGTCTCAACTCGTGTAACTGTCACAATGGAGCCCAGTGCAGTGCCTATGATGGAGAGTGCAGGTGCAGCCCCGGCTGGACCGGTCTCTACTGCACACAGCGTGAGTTTCTCCCATCCAGTTAGTAGACACACAGTGTCATCTACTGGCAGTCTAATAGAACTGCAGCAGATGACAAGTGAGAAACAATGCTTTTTTTCTGATTACAAGGAAACTGGATGTTTTTATCAATTTTTTTATTTTTATTTTTTTAAAGCGAGAGAGAGCAATAGCAGAACAGAACTAATGGTCATTTCATTAATGGTTGTAATACATCCCAGTCATTTACCCAGGGATAGAGCAGATCATCAATATCAGTCCACTAATTTGAATTTCCATTATCCATCACCTCGAGGGGTTTATTCAGTATTGTTTGCAGTGTGGAGCTCCTGCTATTGTGCATGAAAATTACATTTGTTTTCCCCTCTCTTCTCTCATATAGATTCTTACTATTTGCAGTTGTCTTCTTCTTTATTTCCACCTCTAGGTTATGTTGACAGCATAACAGCATTTTCTGCAGAAGCAGGAAATGTTTCATTTCAATTCATTCACATTGTCTCTTATTGAGTATGCAGCAGAGACATTGAGTGATATTGATTTCCTCGTTCCTTTGCGATTTGACCTTGACTCTCTATGTTGTCTTCCCTTCTCTTTGTTTTCACCACTCCTCCCACCCCAACATTTTATACATCTCTGTCCCAGGCTGTCCTTCAGGGTTCTACGGCAGGGACTGCTCCGAAGTCTGCCGCTGCCAAAACGGTGCAGACTGCGACCACATATCTGGCCAGTGTGCTTGCCGAACCGGCTTCATTGGGACGAGCTGTGAGCAGAGTTGAGTAGGCACAACACATTTTAGCTCTGAGCAAAATTACCCAGTAGATGAGTGTGTGTTCTATAAACAGTTTGGCTCCCACTCTGTAAGTGCTTTAATTTTGATGGGTGTAATAATGTGCCTCTCTGTCATGCAGAGTGTCCCGCTGGTACATTTGGATATGGTTGCCAGCAGCTATGCGAGTGCCTGAACAATGCTACCTGTGACTATGTGACTGGAACATGCTACTGTAGCCCTGGCTATAAAGGCATCCGCTGCGATCAAGGTGAGAGGTGATTGAGATGGCCGAGGCTTTACGGGGTATTATCGCTCAAACACAGATGTGTATGCATTGTTTAAACGACCCACTTTTTCTGCTTTCTCTGTAGCAGCTCTGATGATGGAAGAGCTGAACCCATACACAAAGATCAGTCCAGCACGAGGCTCCGAGCGCCAGTCGGCAGGGGCTGTCATGGGCATCATCTTTCTCCTCCTCATCATCATGGCCATGCTTAGTCTGTTTGTGTGGTACAGACAGAGGCAGAGGGACAAGGGCCATGAGATCCAGCCAAGTGTATCGTACTCACAGGCCATGCACATTACCAACACTGACTACTCTCTGTCTGGTAAGAGTCTTGCATGTGCATTTTTCCATCACTTACAATATATGTAAGTGATGGGATATTACACCCCATGCAATATCACTAAAATGGGAAAAAATGTAAAAAGGTATCATTTTGCTTTTGAACCTTTCTGTGTGTAAATCCTCAGAGTGTGGCAGTACTGTCGCGATGAGAACCAGTGCTCCTGAGATCAGTCAGAGCCAGACCAGCAGCAGTAGCAGTGGCCAGTGCTTCTCCAACCCTAGCTACCACACCGTGGCTCAGTGTAATGTGGTCTCAACCATTTCCAGCAACTTGGACGGCACTCTGACCCTCAAAGTATGAACTCCCTCCATGTCTTCGCACAAAATTTCTAAATTACATGCTGCAGTACAAAATCAACACTACATTGTCTTTTTCTTTTCACAGTCAAACACGCTGAAGAGCAGAAATGGGTCTGAATGGAGGGCCTACTGCAACCTCAATGACCTGGGTCAGTTTTCTTCTCTCCCTTATTACATCGCAGTTCGTAGATCTGGAATTTGGACTTTACAGAGCCAGCAATTCAAGGGCAAAAGACACACGTGTCGTTCTCACACACCCTTTATTGGCGCTAACCTGCTGTGAATGAAGATGAACCAGGGGTCTCTTGTTAGACATAACCTTTGCTCTGATTTTGATAAGATATGCAGCGAAAGCAGTGGTGCGAAGATGAATAGGGGTCACTATGAGCTCATTAGTCCTCTTTCACTTCCCCTGGTGGCACATTTTTCTATGAAGGCTTACATTGGGTCAAACACTACACTCACATAGGCTGTGAACGATAGAAAATTAAGTGTGGCATTTAAAAGGAGCATATTAGCATTTCATAAATGGTTTATAACAAACTAAAGGGTAGTTTGATGTAAGCACATCAAAGTCATTTTTTTTTGTATTAATGGTAATTGTCAGGTAACCATTTGTAAGTGGAGAATAAGGTGTGGTGCACAGATAATGAATGACAGTGTGAGCTGTTGTAAAAATACTGTATTATTAATATTATTATTTTCTTTACTGCTTATGTCCTACTTTAGGCGCGCTGAACACTGTTGCAATGCATTCTGACCCTGAGGCGTCAACTGCTGCAGTTCTGTCAGATGCCACTGGTGTCCTAGAGATACGCACAAGGTGTCCTTTTTGCTTTGTTGCCGTGAAGTGCTGCAATATAAGATGCCAAGAGATAACTGGGCCCCTTTTTAAAGACTGATAAAATCCTCAGTAGGAAGTGATTGCAGTCCATGTCCCCTTTGGGAGCGTTTGTCTTTTGGACTTTGTTTTGCTTTATTTTCTATCACTGAATTCAATTTTGCATCCACTCCCTGGTTAGGCTTAGGCTTGCTTAACTTTAGAAAAGTGTGCACAGTCCTTTACTAGATTCAATAATGTATGTGACAAGTTTGGAGCGAGAAAGCAGTCTTAGTCTCGTTATAACCAAGTGGGTCATGCACAGACACCAGAGGACACCTTGTGCATATCTGTGAGATGCCAGCAGCTTTGACAAAAAGGACAGTGTTCAGCGCTCGGGGAATCACAATAGGCTGGATGTCCATTCAAAAACCTAATATCTATAATTAATTCTTTGTCATGCTTGACTTTAAAAGTCGGAGCCCCCATTTAGTTTATACGTACAAAGCACATCAATTATATTGGGAAGTCAAAAAGTGGTTTTTATTTACTGAGCTATGAACTGTTGTAGTCACAGTACTTGGCTTTTTCTTTTTTGTGGTATTTTGTTGTTGGCAGTAACTTATCACCATCATTTTCTTCCTATCCTTTCAAAAAATAAAAAAATAATAATATTTCACTATAATGAGACGTCGCCTGTCAACCTTCACACGTTCTGGGAATTTAATGTGATGTCTGACTTTGTTGTTTTGACATGTTTACAGATGTTCAACAGGGTGAGGCACAGACACAAAGAGGCTCCAGGAAAGGTAAGAAATGAATAGCAGGGACAGTTTGCTGTGTGCTGCATGCATGTCTGTGAAGACCTATTCTGCATATGGAATCCTGTTCAGCTTCACTAGCAGCTAAATTACAAAATCCTTTTATGCTTAACAGCCCATATATCCATTTTCCCATTTGGGTCGTGTTCCCCTCTGAGACAGCTATTTCTCTGACCCAAAATCCCACATCCATATAGTCTCTGTAATTTATGTGAAAACTCACTGCACTTTGGACAAGATCATGGTGGGCTGAGGTTTTATTCCAACAGTAATTGCTCTCTATGGCTCCGTGCCTGATACGTCATTTTGTCTTCCACACTGTTCAATCGGTGGTGAATGTGAGAAACCCAAGGGTGTGGAGAGTGGTCTGAAGCAGCTTTGCTGCGGTCTCTAATGAGCCCTCTTATCAGTATGATGAGACTGTTATGGATGAGACGAGTCCTCCACTCTCTCCCCTTTGTACTCTGATTACTACGTACCACCATTAGTCACCTGTCCGAGACAAAAGAAGTTCAGCTTCTTGAGAATGGCAACGAGTTTCGCTTCCATTCTTCTGGTCACGCTCTGATACCAGCTTAAATTTTAGTCCTTTAATATCAGAGTTCAGTATGTACGCCATTGTTAAAAGTCAGTGGCAGGCACTTCATCTCTGTTGTTACTAAATATGTCCTTGTCTTGCGGCAGCTGCAGATTACATCAAGAGCTCCATGTGCAGCAACAGCTCCTGCTCCCTCAATAGTGAGAATCCTTATGCTACCATTAGAGACCCACCAGGGCTGGCTTGCAAGCACACAGAGAGCAGCTATGTGGAGATGAAATCCCCCTCCCACCGTGAAGTGCCCTTTGGAGGCACTGCCACCCTCCTGGGCAGTGCAAGCAGGAATGTCTATGATGTTGGTGAGTGCGTTGTTGGAGTGTTGTGTGTGGAGCTCAGCAGGGTCCTGCAGCTTATGGCCTCTCTGGTCATGTCCCATACTGTGATCCTGTACAGAATTTGTACGCCTTGATAAAAGAAAATATATGTGGTCTCTGTTGCATGTACCTCTCTGGTCTCTTTTTTTCCCTCAGCCTGTGCCTGACACTTTACCTTCTTATGTATCTCTCCCACTTTTTTTCCCTTCCTCCTTCCCCAAACTGTGACAGAGCCGACAGTGAGCGTCCTGCAGGGGCCCAATGGAATGGCCACCGGATTCTCCCAGAGCCCCTACGACCTTCCCCGCAGCAGCCACATCCCCAGCCACTATGACATACTACCCATGCGTCACAGCCCCACGCACACACCCCCACCGCCTCCAGAAAGCCCCAGCTCTCTGCTCTAGAAGGCACGCTGTCCTCCGGGCCTCTGACTGCGTGCCGGCATCTGGGAAACATCCAGCCACCTTTCAACCAACGGCCCTCCCTTTGTCTCTGTGTGTGTTCGATTAGATACTGACATGCTGAGATGGAAGGACAGCCACAGCTCTTCTGGACCCTGCTCTCTTTAGCTCCCTCACTGGTGCCCATTCTATTGCCCAGAGAGAGGAAAGGGGGGAGATAGAGTGTCCCACACACCAGCGATCATTCACTCATTGTATTTTCTTATATAATTGATCACACAAACTGCTGGCTGGCCTCTTTATGGACCTGCTGAAGTGGAACAATATCTTTCCAAGCACCCTGTAAGACAGTATACATGGAGTGGGTGGACAGTTTATTTACCTGGAGAGAGCTCTCTTCACTCTGATTTTTAACCCATCATATAAGTTTACATTCAAGGACAGCCAAGCGTTTATAAAGTCCCCGCAAAACACAAGTGATTTTCTCCACAGGAAGGAAGGTTTAACAGCCTTCACCATATCTAAGCAGGCAAAGATCTGCTATGTATAGTGTTTATGAATTTTCTCTGTGAAGCAGCTGCATATCACAGCACAGCTGCCACAAAGTGCTTACGATCATCTACTCCGAAGTGAAGAAAAGCGCAGGCAAAGGTAGCGAAACCTCCACTAAATGTTAATTTAAGGAAACTTTGCTGTGAGTGAGCCAAGTCTGAGGAAGCATGGATAAATAGTAAAATATTGTATTTGGGTTTTTTTTATTCACTGTTATCCAGTAACAATCACAGTTAATACTCATGTGATCTCTGTGTCTTACTAAAGAGCTTCTCTTAGTTTTAGTGTTAATGAGGCCCAGTGTATCTTGAAATGTATTCAGGTCATCAGTGTTCATGCATTTATTGCATTGCTGAAAGTAACAGTAAGTCTAAAGTTTGGATTTTTCTCCCCACACTAATGAAGTGATCTGATCTTGTGTTGTTTTGTACGTGAAAGCTTCTTCTTCTTTTTTTTTTTTCTTGCAAATGTTTTGGTTTACATCTTTTTTTTAAAATAGTGGGTCATAAGAAGAGTTTGCTTAGACTTTTTTTGTATTTATAAATCTAATTGGTTTTTTTTGGATTGTTTTATATTAGTGATGGTGTTCCTTTTTAAAAAAAAAAAAAAAGTCTGTGTTATTCTAGCATAAGAAAAAAAATGAGCATGGATACCCGCTGATGTAGATAACACAATTTATCTTCTTGTGAAATTATCGGTGTCATTTTGTGAACTGTTTTTGAAGTCACTTAAAATGTTCTCACTCTCTGTCAAATTGTAAATTGAAAAAAGGGAGAAAAAAAAGGCTTTCACATGAGCAGTTTAAGACCCACAAATATCCTGTGCAGTATTTACAAAAGGGAATTATATGTTTAAAAAAAGAAAAAAGAAAGGGAAACAAATCCATTTCTAAATCTAAAATTTATGTTTGTATCAGGCTAAAAGAGCATATTTATTTATTTATTTATTTATTTATCGAGATGAATTTGCTCATTCACTATGTGAATTCCATTTCACCCTATGTAGAAGCAATAACATGTTGACAATCGATGCACAGACAGCGTTTCATTAGTGCTGAACATTATCCCATCTTTGACCAGTGTGGTGACCAGTGGATCATAAACCATATGACTATTTGACCTCCGAGGAAGGTTTTTCTAGCTGCTGTCATATCAAAGCAGGTTGTTGTTTTGGTACAAGTTTCAAATTAAATGCCTATTCTGCCATCAGAAACCCGTTTCAGTCAGGTTAATACCCTTAATGAAGGGTTCTGGTCTGGTGAACAACAAATCTTATCAGGTGGCTTAATGATGAGTCTTTGGGTGAAATTCATGAATAGAAACTCTGTTAAATCCTCCGATGTTATATGCTGTGCGCAGACTGAAGCAGAAAGGGGACAACTACATGATTTAGACCAGCGATAGGCTTACTCGCCACCGCAGGGCGCCGGCTGACCCGTCGACTATTTTAAAATTCACTGTATAAAATTGATTGAGTGGTCTCCACCGTTGCGGGGTGTTGCATGAAGGCTTTTAAACTTAACAAAACTTCAGATGCCCCTACTGATTGCGCTATCAGCTTGTCAGTTTTATTCATTTAATCTCATAAATTCTACTTTTTTATCATTTAAACTGGCCCCTGGCCTCCTGTCATTCTAAAGGAGCGACCTCCAGGCAAAGCAAGCTGATTTACACCATACGTACACTTCAGCTCTGCACAGCATGTAAATTTATCCGCTACACCACAGAGGAAAATGTTTTATCCTTTATTCTACCGCATTTATTGTACTTTCATTAGAGTTACTTGACAGCTATATAAATGAAATCACAGGAATTAAACATTTTCTTTTGAGTAATTTCCTGATCGACTGTGCAGACGAGTGAAAAACAGAAAAGCAGGGTTTTTTTTACTGCTACTCTATGTGAAAGTGTGGAGCCTGTTTTTCATCTCTGACTGCGCCCAGGATCGCTGATGGTTGTAATTGATGCTCAGAAGTCTACTTCATGAACACGATAGGCTGAGATGATGACCTGTTGGAGTTAAGTAAAGATACACATTTTTGGAGCTGTTAAGTTTGTCTCAGTGCACGGGGTTTTTAAATAATTTACGCTGTTGGATCACCAAATACATTTAATATGACTAACCGTATCTGTCTATATGAAGTTATAGAAATAACTCTGCGTCTCTCAAGTGTAAAAGGCCATAGTGCTTGCTTTACTAAAAAAAAAGAGTCATAACTGTCATAATTACCGGAACGTGGAGAAATTGCAGGGTGTCGGGTCACTATTACAAAGAATTAAGGAGCGGGTTTTTTGAGCTCCACTCAATTGACAGCCGACAAACCCTGAGTGATGCCCCACGGAAAGGAAATGCAGTCACTAAGTCAAGGAACTAATGGACCAAATACAGCCAGGGACTTTAAAGAGAGCTAGAGTGGAAGAAAAGAAGCATAAAAGGAAGAGGTCACACGGTAGCACGGTAAGCACTTGAGAGATGTCGTTTCTTTTTTCTTCTTCTTTTTGGCTTGCTGAATAGCCTTTCCGAACTGAAATACTTTATGTGATTTCTCAGAGGTCAGACCATGTAGAGAGTTACAGACGGCAACAAACCTTCATTTGACTAAAAGCTGGACAGATACTGAATGCTTAAAAGTTCTGTGCGTTCAGATGCAGGTATCATTATTGCTGCTGGGGAGCGTGTGCTCTCTTTCAGCTGAGTCACTGTGACAGACAAAAAGAAAATGTTTCTAATTTCCAGAGTCTTGTTCTGCCACCTATATGAATATTACATCTCAGTGTAAAGCGTGCCATCAAATATGCAACTATATTAGTGGCACATTCGCTTCTGTCCACATCTGTTCTCCATTAATCCTAATTTAACAGTGTCAGCTGTCTCACGGGAAGTCATTTGTTTCCCTTTAAACTACATTTTATACAAAGTATTGAAATAATCTTCACAGTTGAACATATTTCTTCTCCTTTATTACTGCTAGTCTTTCAGTGGGCAGTTAAAACTTGCAGAGAACTTTTTGGACATTTTCACTTTGTTAACAAGAAGCACTCCAAGAGCACAAACCTCTGGCATGGCAGCTCATTCTCTGGGTAGTATTTACTTTTAGGGGAATAGTGTTGTATTCTGTATATATTCATTTTTCTTTTCTTTGTTCTTTTCAAACTACTTTAAGAAATTTGTTGTGCAGTAAAAATCAGAGAAGGGCAGCTAGACAGATAATGTAGGCGTAGGTAATGATCAATAAATCAAACAAGGTATTGATTTAGGAATAACCAGCTCGTTCTTTTTCTTGATAATACTTTCTTTTAAGATGTAAGAAAGGCAGATGTGAAATGTGAAAGTGAGGTCAGAGGTCAAATGTGACATGATATTTGGATGCAAACTGTAATGCCATATTTAAAATCCACGTATACCAGAATCATTTCCTAAATGTTACCAGTATAAACAAAGGCGGTACAGATTTAATGATGAGGTATTTGATGAAACTTTGAGGTTATTTGACTAGAGTAACGAGATATTTGTATATCCCCATATGTAATTCCATGTTGTCAATGCAAGCAAAAGCAGTACGAAGCATGGGTTTAAATAACACTGTATAGAATTATTATCACTTTGACCTGCAGTTTAATCTAACAACTGTGAGGTCAGAGGTCATATATGACATATTAAAATATTTTTACAGTAGTTTCTATATGTTGACACATCTCACTTATAAGGATAATTTTTTTTCTACGTTCTAAAGCTTTTTTTTTTTTTTTTTAATCATTTTCCGACTGATAAATCATTCATTCGACCTTGAAGACCTTGGTGGATGTAAGCCAAATTTTAATGGATTGTTAACATGACCCCACTCTACAACCCTACCACGTTTTATCAAAATTCATGCAAAGCTGACAAGATGACATGCAAACGCTACCAAAAACTACACACGACACAAACTCGTTGCAACTGGTTAAATGTGAGCGGTGTCATTGGTTTGATTCATATGTGTGCATATCTTTGGTCTGCATCTTACAACGTTGATAAATCTTGAGCTGAAGAACTTCAGGGCTTTTTTCACTTTCTAATGCAGTCCTAAGGCGTACACCTTTCTGGTGCATTTGCCTGTCAGCTCTATCTCTCGCAAAAGCTGTTTTTCACAGAAGCTGTCATAGAGTGGGGAGGGAAGAAAACATCTACATGTTCTGAAAAGCTGCACCTGGATGCTGACCACGCTGCTGCAGAATAACCTGTCACTTTCACTTGAGTCTGACATCAGCTGTTGAGAGCCAGGGAATAGATTTATGTCTGCATGAAGCATTTGAAAAGAGCGACACACAACAACTTCTGATAAAGTTTCTATTTTTCCTGGTGAACTTCTGATAGCAGGATCAATTGTGGTGTGATAGCGCTCTCATTTAAGTATGCACCATTTGACTGCACTCTGCTGTGGCTAAATCCATAGCAGAGCTCAGCTGCCGATCTTTATTGTGGTCACGTCCTGCTACAGGAACTGTGATTATCCATCAGACCAGAGCTGGATCTTTACTTAATGCACAATCACTATTCATCCCAGTGAGGTTGATCATTTTCACTCCCTCTGTGTCTGTATATAATTCAGATGAAAACCAACCTTGACACTTCTAACACTGCTCAATAATTAAATAAGCCTGTTAACAAAGTAAAGGTGGGAAAGGAAATGACATAAGATTTGTCTAAATCAACTGGTGAGACCTGTTAATGGAGAATTCTATGAGAACAGATGTTTCCATATGAGTTCAAAGCTCAAGGTTTAAAGAAATTACTATTTTTATGGAGACAGAGCAACCACATTACTACAACCCTGCGAGTGCTCAAGGCTAGTGAGTCCTGCTATGTAATGTTGCACCTCGGTCTATAATGCTTTTTTTTCACAGGTATTGGTTGAACTAAGGAGATTTACCCTAGAGTTGAACAATCTCAGTCATAAACTGATTTTGTGCTAGGCCTGCTAACTGTGGTGAACTCACAGATGTGCAGTTGCACTTTTTAATTTAAGTGTTATTAGGTACTCTTTGCAGAAAGATCATCGTTAAATTTGTATATTCAGATCTAAATTAATTGTATTTCAAAAAGATCTAATGCAAGATGTTTCATCAGCAGCAGTTTAACATAGTATTACAATTACATAAGTGCACCTCCTGGAAAGGATTTGGAATGAAAGATCACTAAATTGTGGCTGTAGACTTAATTTAGACATGGTTAGGTCATTATTACTAGTGTGGACTGGAGACATTGGAATCGCCCTGAGGTTTACATACTCACATGTGCCTCAAAGACTATGGAACGCCAGGACTGCCATAATGAATTAATTAAATACACCATTAAATAATTAATTAAATGTGGCAATAATTAATTAAAATTGGAATTAATTAATTAAATAAATAGTTATGACACATGTAATTAATTAATTATTGACACATTTAATTAATTATTTATGTATTTCACATTTTAATTAATTATTGACACATGTAATTAATTAATTATTGACACATTTAATTAATTATTTATGTATTTCACATTTTAATTAATTATTGACACATTTCATTAATTATTGACACATTTAATTAATTATTTAATGATATATTTATTTATTTCATTTTGGCAGTCCTGACGCCTGGCTCTCGTCATGAAATAATTTTATCTGTCAGCCTCACCCATCAAACTCAGGGGGCGGGGTTAACGCTGCCCATGCAGCTTCTCTAACATTTGATTGGTTGCCGTGCAAAGTAAGTCAAAACAGGTCGATCCTAGAAAATCGATTGCTTGTGTAGACTTGGGGCAGCCAGTTATCCCAGAATGCAGATCAAATCACAAGCAGCAATGGTGGTGGTGTAGTTTTAAAATACCCCGTTTTTCTGTCACCAGCTACACTTTTAACAGTGTTTTAGCCGCGAATGTCGCGACGTATGTCTGGTCAGGTTGTCAACATAGAACATGTTTGCAAAAGTGCTCAGATGTTTTCAGAGATTTCACTAGCTCTGCTAACAGTTAGCATGCAGAGTGCACCGAGGGGGTTACGTTAACCGGTTTGTTTACATATTCCACTCTCCGTGTTCCACATGTTGCATTCGCAGATTCTCATTTTCACCGAACGATCGTCTCTTTCCGCCTGGTCTTGTGTCTCTGTGCTTCTGTAACATAAAGAACGAGCTGACATTTTTCTCACGAAACCAGCGATCAGCTCAACAGACCCTCAGTTTACCTGCATGCATCCTCCTCATCTGTCAGCTGTTTAACACCTGCTGCTAATTCAAGAAACACGCCTAGTTACCTGGTGATAGTCACAGTTTAACTGGGCAGCCGGTGCTCGATATAGCGCAATGTCAGCGCATTTTTCTGCACAAGATAAGTAAATATAGTGTTTTCCCCGAGCGCAGAGCTGCTGGAGCTCGTTTCCTTACAGAGCACTTTATAGGCGAACAGCTTTATCAGCGGCTGATGTCCAATCACCGGCACACAGCTTTCAAACCTCAGCTGAGTTTTAGCTCTCAGTGGTTAAACGCTGGACTTCATTCACTCAGGTTCTGTCTGTCGGGTCACGTTTACTTCGCTGTTTTATTTACAACTGAGCAAATCGGTTTGGCTGAGGTTAAAGTTACGTTTCATAACTGCATAGTTTCACAGACGTTTAATGGTTCACTGGCACATGTGTTAGACTGAACTATCATCTAAATATCATCTGTTTTTTAATAGTTATTCAACTGTATTCTAAGCACCAGCTGTCTGTTAGAATGTGATTTTTTTCTCTCTCTGTTGGCAGAGGTATAAAAATGCGCAGGAAAATCTGACATGCATGGCGAACTTCACCGACGATATTTAGGGAGGAATAAACACACATCAAACATAAATGAACCATTTGTCTGTCTCCATAATTGAGAGAATTTTCTCTTCTTATGTCAACACTCTCTCTCTTTTTTTTTTTCTTTTTTTTTTCTTTTTCGGTCATGTTATGTTTACCTGTCAAAGGCTTGTTACAAACTATGAAACACATGGTGCAGACTTCTGGATGTTAGAAGAAAACTAATACTGCTCATGAATGAGACAAAAGGCAGGAAGGTGTCCTTTAAAACTAAACATGTTAATAGGACCTCCCTGTTTATATCATAGTTTATGATATAGCACGTGTATTTCAGTAATAGCCTGCTGAGGCCACTATACGTGCTGGCCTCATATCAAATGTGAAGGCAGACTGAGTCTATGTTTGACGTTTTTTATATCTAATCTTCCTTTTCAAACATTTAAACAGCAGCGAGTCTGCAGCTGAGGGAATACAAATTCAAATTGTCGGAACAGGTTTGCTCGTTTCTTGGATTCATTTGGTGATTTATTAAATGTATAACTGTTATTCTAATCTGCTGCTGAGTCTCTTACACTTTTCTTTATGCTGTATATTTTCACGTCTCTGGAATAGTTGGCAGTTAGATAGTCAGCTGGGAAACTTTGTGTTAACTCATGGAGCTGAGGATATCGTGGATATGCTGACCTCGCTGCGTGGTGTACAGAGCGAGGTCAGCATGATTAATATTCACAATAAAAATATTAGCCGAACATCATGAAGTCTGTATGTGTTTCATAGTGTCGAACAACCTTTGTACAGTTAAAGCCAGCAGTTACTACATGACGGAAACACCAACGTTATCTCTTTTATGTGTTTATACACAGGTCACGCTGATTACTGAACAAAAACCCAAAGATCAGATGTTAAACAGATTTATTTGCTCTCTCTCCTCCTTAAACATGTTTTTAATGTTAGTTATAATTCAGAATTGGCGACTGAAACACGTAGGACACATAAGAACATCAGGAAATAAAACATCGATAAATATAACCTCAGTAAAAGAAGTCAGCGGGGGTTACTACAGCTGTGTACCGGGGCCTGCGCTTTGTCGGTGGGATTGCTTGCGAGGCGAGCGGGTCTATCCCACGCTTTGCCGTGAGACTGGGCAGACATCTCCGAAATCATCGAAACACTTTTGCAAAGAGGCTGTATCTTGACAAACCGACCAGACACATGAAGATTAAACCACTACATTCTCGGCTAAAAAAATATTAAAACGGTATTTGGTAACACACAAACAGGGTTTTTCAAAGCTCAGTTCTGTTAGCTTCCACATGCCGGTTGTTGTGTGCTAGAAACAATGGCCACCAGGCCAAAGCAATGGTTTTGACTCGATCAGCGTTAACCCCGCCCCCTGAGTTTGATGGGTGAGGCTGACAGATAAAATTATTTCATGATGAGAGCCAGGCGTCAGGACTGCCAAAATGAAATAAATAAATATATCATTAAATAATTAATTAAATGTGTCAATAATTAATGAAATGTGTCAATAATTAATTAAAATGTGAAATACATAAATAATTAATTAAATGTGTCAATAATTAATTAATTAAATGTGTCAATAATTAATTAAAATGTGAAATACATAAATAATTAATTAAATGTGTCAATAATTAATTAATTACATGTGTCATAACTATTTATTTAATTAATTAATTCCAATTTTAATTAATTATTGCCACATTTAATTAATTATTTAATGGTGTATTTAATTAATTCATTATGGCAGTCCTGGCGTTCCATACAGCGTTCCATAAAAGACGAGCAGAAAACGGAATGAAAATCAATACCTGCGGTTCTTGCAATTACACATGTTGACCACCAGGAGGCAGCCGAGTGCTGGTGAGAGCGGCATTGAAGTAATTCTGCCAGTCACAAGTAAGTGCCCAAGTTTTGTCTTTTTATTCCGGTCTACAAGGGAAACAATACATCCGCAATAAATATACACCTTGCAGAAACAAGATGTGTCACGATTCACTCTATGATTTTAGTAGGTCGCTGACACGTGGTTCCATGGTGTAATGGTTAGCACTCTGGACTCTGAATCCAGCGATCCGAGTTCAAATCTCGGTGGGACCTGAAAAGTTATTTTTTCTTTAATTCTCGTTTTTATTGTAAAATGTCTATAGTTTAACACACAGGATTCTTTTTAGGTCTATCAATACTTATAAAATAGATTATAATATATCTAATATCTATCGTTTCAGCTTACTAATGGGAAATTACAAACAATCTCCACAGTACGAAATAAATCCTTTCTCCTCCGTTTATATTTCAGTTGCAGAAGGTATGCAATATTTTGACTCGTTCACTATTTACATGCACTCACACGTTGCAAGTTTTCTTAAGAGTCTGACGTGCATATATTTGTAGAAAAACATAAATCATTTAAAAAAACACAGTTTTTGAAAGTCTAAGTCAAATCACTGACTCACTTCCCAATTTTGTCAAGGGATTTTTCAACTAAAGAACACAAACTTTTTCCCTGATGGTCTGAAAAACTGTATACTTCTGAAAAAGTGTGAGTGAGTCAAGGAGCTGATTAGACTGGTGCTGCTGGCATGACCAGCTGATGATCAAGTCAAGTTGGCTTTATTGTCACTTCAACCATATACAGTTTAACAGTACACAGTGAGGCGAAACAACGTTCCTCCAGGAACCAAGGTGCTACATGCAACATAAATTTACAACATAATTTAACAGAAAAACTCTAAACTAGCTAACTAAGAGGCCTAGTTAGCTGGCTAGCAGAGACAAGACAGACTGACCTAACATAAATTACAACATAACTTAACAAAAAACTATCTAACTATCTAAGGATGACTTTTTTTTTTTTGATGATGACCCCTTTCCAAGCTTGAGGTGTAACGTAGAATTTTTCAACAACACTTTCTTGTCTAATGTCCTCCTTGTAATGATGTTCATTTTTGAAACAATTTTTAATCCTCTGGAGGATGTCATCAACAATAGTCTCATGCGATCAAAGACCAGACATCATTATATGGTAATTTCACCTGGATTTTTCTGATCTGATATTAAATAAAACTCTGTCTATTGCCTTTAATGCAAGGCTAACAAGGCAGACCAATTCACACTAATGGCTGATTTCAAAGCTCAACAATAACCCCAACACAGCTGGTCCCCCCCCCCACACACACACACATACACACACTTTTTTAGCCTAGCTGTTATCCTGAATCAAATCAGAAAATGATAATCCTTTGAAATGTATTTGTTGCTCAGTCTGTTAGTCGTTTGCAAGGTAGGCTCATACATTAGGTTGGATAAATCACCCTTCCTTCCTTCCTTCCTTCCTTCCTTCCAGTGTGTAGATATTGCAATAACACGTTTTTTAAAAGAGTTGTTTTAATTTCTTCCCTCATTTTTTTTTTTTTTTGATGTTGTTGTTTTGGGTTTTGGTTTTTGTAATAACTCATCAGCTGTTGCCATGGATGCAATGTTTTCTTGTTTGACAGCAGCAGCGATCTCAGTGATTGTCAGCTTTGGAGCTTGCTTGTTATTTCATTGTGGGTAACACATACAGATACTTAATGTTCTGTTTTTCTGCTTTAGCCCTTCAACTCATACTGAGCTATTTGCTGAGATCAAGAAATGTCAGGTAATGTCAGTACTCCACATTCACGCTTCTGCAAAAAGCCCAGTATGACAGCTGTGTTGTGCTTTGACAGGAAGAACCTCACTTCATCTTACTTGAACTTAACTGTGTTTGTAACAACACATCTGATCTTGGATTGCAAGCAATTTATGTGAAGTCACAAAATAATTATTTAGTCTTCTCTAAAGTGACGGCGCTGCTGGTAACCAGTGCAGTAATAAATACTGTGTTTAGTCAAACCTGAACCTGCATCACTACATAGCTCTTTGGCAGCTCCAGGTGTTTGTGGGTGGGAAGCACCATCTGCTAAAAATACAAATAAATGCCTAGTCAAGGCCCACAGTTGTTTTTGTAAGTTTTTAGTTAACACTGTAGCATAACCATGAAGTTAAGAGCACAGAGCAGAGAATTTAGTGCAAGCTGACAGAAAAATGGTATGTAATATTCTCAGGCAGTTCGACTTAAATATCCGTTTGGACCGTTTGGACCTTTGTGATATATATATATTTTCATGCTAAACCAAAGTGTGATGATGATCATTTAGCTCTGAAGAGCATTTTGATTTGTTGAGTTTAATGACTTAACATCAATAACTAGGCCTTTACATAGAAAACCTGGTCACTTTTAACACCTGTACAGTACCTTTGAAATACCAACAACAGCATATCTGCTAACTGCCTAAGAATATATCAGATATCTTGTTGTTTTTATGTTTCTTCAAGGGTGCAGTCGGGGTGTGTGCCTGCAATCTCACAGAAACAAATGAAAAGCCACCTACTGTCTGTTGCTAATGAATACATTATCCAATGTGAGCATGCAGCTTGTCAAACACATTCACGCCACAAATCTTATATCATGTTTTTCATCTAGTCTGCACATCTCAGCAATACCATGTTGAACATTTTTGATGTAGTAGCTGTCTTCAGCCTATAACTGTTTTTCTTTTAACAATAAAACTGCAGTGTTGCCATCCTTATCTTGGAGATATAATAAGCATTAAAAAGCATTAAAGAGACAATACCATATCTGAAACTGGAGTAAATCAGAACTATGCGTTCTATTAATTAATTAATTAACTATTAATTTTCCCAAGGGGCTCCATGAGAAGCTGCAACTTTTTAAAACTACTGGTGCATGTATTGCTCACCACTGGAGCTATATGGGGTTTCCCAGTATTAATATGTGGTCATTTGTGAATTTCCACCAAACTGTGTGTCTTAGTAATCGCCACACAAGGGCAGCAGAGGGCAGGACTGCCAGGGTTTATGCAGAGTAAAAAGTTACAGTATACTGTAACTTTTTACTCTGCATAAAACCACTTTCATTGGGTATAACTGAACATTAAACAGCTGAGTGAGGAAAAAAACAACAACAACCTTTTGATTATCATGTCATAGATGAGTTCATGTGATATATAAAATTGTATAATAATAATAATAATAATGATAATGTGGTGAAGTTCAGAGTTGTCTGGCAATAAAGTATCATCATCACCACCATCATCATAATTCCTATATTTATTGCAAAAATTATATTAATATAATTAGCCTAATATATGTAATATTCTCAGATTATACTGAATGCACTACCAAAATGAATAAGTGTTTCTATGCCCCTTTTCCCTTTAAGAATAAAATAATGTACTTTGCTTATTAAATCAAAAGAGTCTTGTCTGTCTTTGGCGATGGGTGGGTGGGGGGTTGTGGGCCTGAGCGGTGTGGATGACTACAGTTAAATCCTGGAATACTGTGTCACTCAGTAGATTTAAATAAAACTAGGTGTAGCTCATCAGAATTTATTATTCCTGTTCGTATGCAAGAAGTTTCACAGAGCTATCAAATGAAAAGAAAAACAGTTTTAAGCTTATTGCGGTGATATAAATAAGTTGTAAAAGTAAAGTTATACTGTAATATTTCTATCAGAGACGTTTTTTTTATGTTAGCTCAATAACAAAAATAATAATAATAAGAAAGTAAAATACGTTTTTATTTATATAGCTCCTTTCGAGATAAATATAACAAAATCATTCGCGACAAAATGCGACTAGTACAGCTTATGGCAATAATAATACTCTTTTGGTGTGGTAGCGCTTTCGGAAGTTGTGCAGTTCCGTATAAACCTGTTTCTTCAGAACCACAGACGTTTTTCTCTGTCACAGCACTGTCATCAGTGACGTCAGTCAGGGTTGTAATCGGTCACGTGAACAGCGCAGGTCTGGATAAAGCGCTGCTCGGGAATACACCATTTATTCTGGTCGGTCCAACCCTCTGTGAATGATTTTTTATTATTTTATACATTATAATATATGTGTAGGTAATTTATTTAAATCTGAACTGTAAGAAATAAACATTTATCATCAACGGGGACCTGGGTTTTATTTTCAGCGTGTACTCATATTCGACTGATCATCTTTCATTCGTCGTGATGTGAGTAGATTCTTCTTTTGTCGAATATCTTTTAAAAAAAAAAAAATACAAGCGACGCTCGCACACGTAGTTTCTGTGCTTATAGTAATTTTTGTGTTATTATTATTTTTTTAATATTATATGTCTGAGATCCCATTTTTGTAGCTTTATGTTTGTGTGTGTTATACACTGAAGGCTAATTTTAATGTTGGATTGCTGCTTGGAACAATTAACGGCAAACATGTCATATCACTGTCCAAGAGCTTCATGCAATGCAAGCTCAGATTAATTCTTTGCGGTGAGCATCGGTTTCTGTGTGAGATTTTCTGTGTATACACTGCGCCCATTGGTTACAATGAAGTCATATGGAGGCTTATTCCATTGCCTCCCGTGTCGGTGCTCCATAAGATGGCCTCTTTAGATGTGGGCATATGAGAAACCCCCTTTATTTTTATGGTCGCTGTAGCCAGTTGTTTTTTTTTAATCTATTTATTTAATTTTAACCATTTACTTTATGGTTAACCCAGTAGTCCTTTTGCACGTGCGGTTCAAGCTTAACGTACAAAGCCCTTCAGCGTTCTCCTATTTTCAGCACCACCTTATCTCCTTCATCTTTCTGCTCTGTTTATCTTGGGCGTGTGT
Organism: Diplotaxodon limnothrissa; assembly: GCF_057381915.1. NCBI lineage: Eukaryota > Metazoa > Chordata > Actinopteri > Cichliformes > Cichlidae > Diplotaxodon > Diplotaxodon limnothrissa. The sequence continues at coordinate 14,019,959 of NC_140602.1, read as the reverse complement.
GGTTTCCTCATCAAGCGGCCAGGGCTCCCCCCTGTCCAGCATAAGGAGTGCAAATGGCTGATGAGGGTGAGGGTTGTCTTCATGGCTTCATGGGGAACAGATGCTTAGTGAAATGTTGTGGTGGTTCCCTCCCTGTTCACACTGCCCATCCTCCCTGCCCCCCTGCTGTTAACACAGCCCTCTAATCCCTCCACAGCCCTACTCGGACTGTCCAGCAGCCACTGCCTCTGTCTTTTGGGCCATAATTACAACAACACACAAGCAGAAGTCAGAAAGAGGGAGGATCGATTTTTCAAAGTTTAATGTCTGCCTTCTGAAAAAACAACAACAAAAAACAAAACAAAACAGAAAAAAAACATGTTATTGGCAAGAAATATCAAAAGAGACTGGGGATAGATAATCGGTCATGTTGCTTCTGATGAAATATAAGTTCATTCTAATTTCCGAAATTGGCTTTAATGCCTATCCAGCACTTAAAAATATATTTTGGTGCAAACAAAATCATGTTTGATATTTAGGGGTTTTGTCATCTGCAGAGCTTTGGCAGTTGGGACTTCTAAAATGTGAGGCAGTGCATTTTAGTTGAGAGCTATAATCAGAGTGTGCTGCATACAAATGCTACAAATGTAAAAGGAATGTTTAAAATGATGCAACAATTTTATAGGACTGATGCAAGTTTAAAAAACTCATCTTAGAACATGTTTTAGAACATAAGAAGATACACAGAAGGTGTGATGCTCTCAGATACCATGAAAAGAAAATATTAGGTTTGAGGATGCTTAAGAGGGAAATGTCAGGAACATTATGGCACAAGTGGTTAACAAATTACTGCAAAACGGACGGTTGACGGAGACTCACGCAAATAATAGTGGATGCGAATAGGGAAGTTGGTTTGCTTGCAGTAAGAGGAAATCCGCCGTGTCCTTATTTGTCCTGTTATTAAGAAATGCAGTGAATGAAGCGGTTGCAGTTTCTGTGGCGACTGTGACTTGCTCACTTCCAGTGTTTAGTAAACTCGAGACTGCCTAGAATAAGTGAGATAATACGAGAACATTTCAAAATTACATTTCAGTCAAAATATTTGTGATGGAGTCAGTTTGATTTCTGTGTTGGGGGGGGGGGGGGGGGGGGGGGGGGGTTTGTCACTAGAACATGCACTTAGTGATTGATGGGATGAACAATCACATACATGAAAGTGGATGATACAGGCCAGTAACCAATCTGTTTTACCATAGTCATCTCTGTGGTATTAAATATGATATCACACTGATAAAAAATAGAAAGCATTTCCAGATAAAAGGGAAACACTGTGGGCAGTCATGTTTACTAAGAGTGTTTGTTTCCTCGTCCACAATCACATGGAAAAAAAAACATCAATTCACATAAACAGATAAAAGATATTATTGCGGCCGATTCTCCATCTGGTAAAACATGTTTCTCAGACACATCGGTCCAGGCAAAGACAAATAATCTACAGCATTCTGATTAAAGGAAACCAAAGACTGTGTATCATCACAGGAGTTAGAAATGTTCAACCTTCTGTTCTCTGCTCAGTTTTAATGTTGTTGCTATGGAGAGGATTAGATATAATTTTAGGCCTCTACTTCCTGTCGAGGGGGAGGAATAGACGCAGTAATGTCGTGGTGGTTGGAGCAGGAGATTACATCTATATTTAATCCAGAACCTTTTGAGTATTATATGACACATCTGTCTAGCTTTTAGCTGTCAGCATTTGTGTAATACCTACTGGCAGCAGGTATGTTGTGTAAGTGTTGTGCGCGATCAAAGAACAGGTGAATCAGCTGAACAGAATTATTGTGGCCTTCGGCTTGTTAGGTCATTAGGTAAAATGGATTCGGCACTGGATTACAAAGGATTTTGTGCCACATGAACAGCTGGCGATATGATAAAAGATGTGACACACAAATTTCTGCTTAGAAATTCTGGGGCAGGAAAGAAAGTGGTAAAAGAATCGCTTCTAGCTTTTCCAGCAGCATTATTTTGGGTCAAAGTCTGCAAACATTTCACCTGGTTTTAAACAGATTTCACCTGTAATTATATTTCATGACTTTGATTGTTCATTTGGTTAATGGGGAAGGACTTATTTTCTAAAATAGTTAGAACCTATTTAGAAAATAAGACCAAAATTAACTATCATATAGATGTTTAACAATGTAAATTATCTAACATAAGAAAAGAAGCCATCACATTCTGCCAGATAAGTAAGTAAGATTTACTTACTTATATGGAACCTTTAATTCATATAACACCTCCTTTAAGGACCACAAAGTGGTTCACAACTACAATAAAATTACAAATATTAAAACACAACAATAATGTTCACTAGTTTAAGTTTCTAAAAGCCGTTAGATAATGTGAATAGTTCATTGAAAAGTAGAACCGCAGAAGCAACATAAAAACAAGACCAGCTAAGCAATAAAATAAATATACATCAGTGTTTTTCAGAATAAAAAACTTTTTTGAGAACCTGAGTAAACCGTAGAGGAACAAATGCTACGTTGTAAAATGCATAAGTGGCAGTGTAATGAATGCATACATATTTTTCAATAAAATAAAATTGAGTATTGAAGGAGATCTGAAAAAACAAGAAACCTTTTTGCTCTTTACACGCCGAGTCATCACGCGTAACCATAGGGCTCAGCACAAATAACTGCGAAAAAACATCAACTACTGATGGAAAAACAATGTCGACTGGAAGACTGTCAGGATGGAGGAACCTGGTGGTGATGAGTCATCATTTCAAAAACAAGCTTATGAAACAGTGGACTGATCTTTGCTGGTAAATTATTTTAAAAGGTCTTGTGATTGAAAGTGAAAGCCAGTCAGATACCAAATTCTAAATCTTGTTCAGTAAACAACTGAATCTCTGTCATCACTCAACATGCTGCAGTATCTTGCTTCTACAAATTATCTTTTTTCCATGCTCTTGTGTTAGGAGTTAGTTTTGCACTCTGAGCCTGTAAGCAGTGCTTAGCTGTCTGTACCATCACGCAGCCACAGGGAGGAACAACACACGGGACTATTAGATTTAAAGCCAGTAGAAGCCAAAGTCCTCAGTAGATGAGATATGGCCATAGCTCCTTGTGTGCCAAGGTTCCTAACAGTGACACATCCATCACAAAGGAGTGAGACAACTTTATTCTACCTCCCACATACGCCAGTGGGGAAAATAATAGGCAGCTGTTTATCAGTTTGCTAGTGTGTGTGGACGAACTGCTGAGAGAGATAAACCAGGCTCTTCAACTGAACCACAATAAGCTGGCCCAGCACTTAGAGGGCTTCCAGGGTTCCATGCTTTGTGATAAAGCCATAACAAGCTAATTCACTGGCGCGCCCTCTATTCCTTTCATTTTCATGATGTTTTTGAGCCCAAAATAAATGCTGTCTGAATATTACAGCTGTAAAAGCCCAGAAAAAACTGCTTGCCGAGCAACAACGTATCCTCTCTTCACTTCTGAGTGCTCAGTTACAGTTCAATTCTAGTTTCCATATGCGCCTTTTTTCTTTTTTCTCTACAGAGGCATGTGTTCTGTTTTACATAACCAGCCATGGCATATAGCAAGGTCACTGGTTGCAAGCCCTCCCATATTTCTCGGTGAAATATGATGTTTTTGCAGCAAGGAATGTATTTTAAGTGCTTCCATGTGCTCTCATTATGTGCTATTTCTTTGGTATGGTATGCAATTTAATGCACTGCAGGAGAAGTGTACATTTTACATGCTGCATTTTGCCTCTTTTTTCAAATCTAGTACAACAGCTAATACAGAGTAAGGACATTTAAGGGTTATCCAGTGTATAGAGTGCACTTTGTTGACCCCCCCATGCAACTTCCACTTTTTTATTTTGCAGCCAACAGTGTGGGAATGGGAAATGATGGAGGATAAAGGGCCTCGTGTAGCAGACTACTTTGTGGTTGCTGGCCTCACCGACTCATCCAAGCCTCTAGAGGAGGATCTACACTTTGATGATGCTGGTCCCAAATCTGTGAAACCCAAAGCCCCTATCACGGATGTCGCTGTCGTGATACGCTCTCTGGGAGAAGAAGTACCCCCAGGCTTCACCTGTGTTGAAACTACCCCCTCAGGCCTTTCTGCAGAGCTCAATGGAGCCAGTCTAAGGGGCCCACAGATATTCTTGTGCTTTAAGCGAGGCAGAGATAAGCCTCCACTGACAGATCTCGGGTAAGAAGTAATCCTCACTTGCTGACCTTTTACTCACCCAGCAGCACTAATAACTCCTCCGCTTAGGGTCACTGTAATCTGCTTTAATGCACATGCTCCAGTCTGAAGTCTTGATCAGTTTTCAAAAATATAAAAAGTCACCAACACCGTCTGATATTTCAGGGTTCTGTATGAGTGGAAAGAGAAACTCAAACCCGGATGTCACATCGTTCAGACCACACCCTCAGGCCGCCCTGCAAACATCAGCAGCTCGTCCTCCCAACGCATCTACATCACCTACCGCCGTGCACCAAAGAGCCAGCCACACACCTCATTGGCTGTCACCGATGTCTGCGTTATCATCCCCGGCAAAGGGGAAACGCCCCCTCACACCTTCTGCAAGGTGGACAAGAACCTCAACAGCAGCATGGTGGGATAGAGCTCTGAAAAATAATCACTTAAACCTAGTTTGTCTGCCCACACAGCCCAGATTGTTGCTGCTATGTGATGAACTTTATCTTTCTCCGTATTTCAGTGGGGATCCTCGGTCTACCTTTGTTACAAGAAGTCTCTGGCTAAAGCAAACACAATCGCATACAAAGCAGGTAAACTGTGCAGAGTTTGTAGCAGTGAAAAGAAAAAGGAAGTTTAGTCATGGATTTGTGTCAGTCATTATCAGTATTCATATAAAGAATATGTTTAACATTTCTTGCATGTGTTTGTGTCCAGGTCTTTTGTGTAGGTACCCCGAAGAGGACTATGAGTCCTTTCCACTGCCAGAGTCAGTGCCTATGTTCTGCCTGCCCATGGGGGCAATGATCGAGTGCTGGCCTGCACACACCAAACACTCCCTGCCTGTTTTTTCCACATTTGTACTAACGGGAGCCTCTGGAGAAAAGGTAAAATCACCTTTGTACGTAGTTGCTTTTTTGTATTCTTTTCTTTTACTTGTTATTTTGTGTACTCACCTACTGAAGTGGCCAAAAAAACACTTCTCCATTCAGCTTACGGCCATTTCGGTGAGATCATCACCAATTAATGATTCCCCTACAATACCACACATACAAAATATCTCCCTTAATTGCTTCATTTCAGCTAGCATCTCTATCTTTAGCTCCACCTCTGTCTCTCACTGAGAATTAGGATCCCTTATGGATTAGACTGTTTATGAAGTGCAGCTGTATTTCTAAGAATACCAGACAATCTTAATCAACTTCTGAACTCTGACTGGAATCAAAAGTGGTCTAAAGGCTGTGTTTGGAATACCAAAAGCCTGTTAGCCTCTGAAAGCACTGCAGCATAAAAGATTTTTTTTGTATTGTGCGGCTGAGTGTAGCTCATCTTTTGAATAATGGATGGCTCATGCACCACTTGGGCTGATGTGCAAGTTTTAAATGCTGGATGCTTCAGTGTTTACTGCTTCTTGCCTGCAACCTCTAGTCTGCAGGCTAGTCTCATGGCACTTTAGGCTAGGAATGACTTGTGTATTTATTTGGGAGAAGGAACTTCAAAGGGCGGATTTATTATGTTGAAAATTCTCTTGTGAAGCCGCCACTACATGCTCAATGAATGTGTTTCTCAAGGGACTTGTGGCTACTGTTGGGTTTGCATTAGGATAACAAGCGTGCGCATCCTTTAGATGCATTGTGCATTCTTCACGCAATTATCTTGGGGGCCCTTTGTGTGCAGGTGTACGGAGCAGCTATCCAGTTCTATGAGCCTTACCCAGAGGAGAACCTGTCTGAGCGTCAGCGCTCACAGCTCGGCCTGCCAAGCTCTGATCTCAGACCTGACGAGACCAGAAATGTTTACAGCAACAAGAGCATCTGCTTACTCTCCCACTGGCCCTTCTTCCAGTCCTTCAGGAGCTTTCTCACCTTCCTCTACCGATACTCCATCTCTGGGCCACATTCCCTGCCTATTGAAAAGTTAGCAACTTTTACAGATTTTATCCCTTTCAAATCAGACACTTTAGCTCACAGCCTGATAAATCATACAAAAGTAAGAAGTGTTACAACTTTACTAACTGAATTGATTTTTTACTCACAGGCACATCTCTCACTTCATGCAAAATGTGCCGTTTCCCTCCACTCAGAGACCGCGCATCCTAGTCCAGGTGAGTTTATGAGAAATCACTTCAACTTTGTACGGGTGGGTTCTTTGTTAAATTTGCTCTAACTCACTAAATTTTGCTTGTGTCTTCCACAGCTGTCTCCACATGACAGCCTGATGCTGAGCCAACCTGTGTCCTCTCCGCTCCCACTCAGGTAAAGATAACAATAAATTTCAGAATTACAACATCTTGCATTTTTTGCAATCCTAATCTGAAAACTTGTGTTGTTGTTGTTGTTGTTTTTTAAATTGCCGTGTGTTTTTGTGTGGTAGTGGGGGAAGCCTCTCCACGTTGCTCCTGAATCTGGGCCCCAAAAATGCTGCCACTCTGCTCGTGTTGGCTGTCACAGAGCACAAGATCCTGGTTCATTCCCTGCGCCCCGCTGTACTCACCAGTGTAACCGAGGCCCTTGTGTCTGTAAGTATTGTCTTTTTTAATCCTCTTTTTTTCCTGACAGTAAAACGAAGGTCTTTCATGGGACCATAAAAATCTTTTGTATATATTGTTTATAGTAATTTTACTTATGATCCTTTTCAGATGATTTTTCCCTTCCACTGGCCATGTCCATACATCCCTCTGTGCCCGCTGGCTCTGGCAGATGTTCTTAGTGCACCATGCCCTTTCATTGTGGGCATGGACTCCCGGTACTTTGATCTTTACGTCCCCCCGGCTGACATCACTTGTGTGGATCTGGACACCAACACCATCTCCCAGTAAGTGACCTCTTACTGCAGCCAGTCTGTGCTACTAGATGGCCACCTTCAAATCAACTCTTATGTAATGATAAGAGGTGGAATGTGAAGTATTTTTACTGTACAGAAAAAAAAACATGTTTGGATCCCACTGGTCTCCCACATCAATTCAAAAGGTATTCTGTGAGGATATCAGTGAATCCTCCCTCCCTCATATCTTTTTTGTTTCCTAACTGTCCTCCCGTGTAACAACAACCATCTGTTGTGCTTTCAGAAAAGATGACAAGAAGGCTCTTACGTGGAAAATCTTGCCCAGGAGAGCCTGCAAGCATCTTCTCAATAGTCTGAATAAGCTCTATCAGCAGCTCATTGAGGGTGAGTCCAGTCTGATGCTGTGTCATCCTCTAAGTGGTTTCATGAATAATTTTGGTTGCTTAGGCTACATGAGTCTGTTGAGTCAGCCTCTATGGGCAGCTTTACAGGAAAACTGACAGGATGCACTCACTGTTCCGTTAATAAAATAGTGCAATGATTAGTTCTTTTATAGAAGAGCATGTTGACCATGTATCATTCGCCATTTATGGTTTTTTAACTGATCCTCACCCTTCCTCTTATTCCATATATGGTATTCTTTCATTAGTGATTTATTCAGATTATTGTTTTTATTATTCTATTTCTATTTAATTTAAAAATCTTTTAAATTATGCAAAAATGAACTGTTATGTCCTGCCTCTTATAAAATCTAGATCTTCGCTGTGGTGTTTGAACAACATGACATCATGAATACTGGTCTAGACAGGAACAATTTGCTTGCGACATCATGCCAAGTGGTCTGTTTTTGCTAGCTTTATACCTGTTGGCAAGTTGGTCTCTGCATTTCTTTTAACTAGGTCTGCTGTGAAAATCAGAGTATTATACATAATTTGACTTTGACAGTCTCACTTTTACTCCAGTCTTGAGTGCTGTACTTAATACTTCTTTCCTTGTGGAAAAAGTGTGTGGTCTGTGGTAATAATAATACTGGTGTCTGGTTAAATAACCGGTTATTTGCTATCAGGTGGTTTACGCGCGTATGGATTGTTAAAACATCAGCTGTTGTGTGCCCTCAGGTGGTCATTTAAACCATGAAGATGTGCAGATGGATCACACAGTGACCGACTGTGAGCTTGAAAGTGGAAAAAGCCTGCACACACTAGAGCTCGAGATCCAGGAGGCCTTCCTGCGCTTCATGGCTGCCATCCTGCGAGGCTACCGTTCCTATCTGTTGCCCATCACCCAAGCCCCGTCCGAGAAAACCACTGATGCCAGCTCCCTCTTTGACATCCAAGGTATGTGTCACTCTCAGCCAGTAATATTCACCATACTAAGTCACGGCAAACCATGCTGACAGGTCATGGCTCCCCTCCCTCTGTGATTCAGTGCTGTAGTAAGTCGCGGGGTTAAGGTCTGAATGCTGCTAAGCTGGCCTCAAATCAGAGCTGTAATGACTGTTGTGATTTATGTTGAGCCTCGGTGGAAATTAGGGTTGGATGACAAGTCAGAGAGGCCACTGCGATTAATAGCACAATGTCCCTGCACATCTGTGTGCTATTATGTAAGAGGAGCAGTGGAGAACAAATTGTTTCATAACACAGCATTTATTTTGCGGAAATGTTGGTTACGGCTGCATCTTTACCCCATAAATATTTTGCAAGGGCTTGACAAGTAAATGCAATGATTTAGAATCATGAGACGGATATGAATTCCCCACTTTTTAAGATTTTCAATAAATAATTTCGTTTTCTTTTTTACAGGCTTCTTGAAGAGCAGAGACCGCTCCCATCAGAGGTTTTACTCCCTCATGACCAAGACTCAAATGTTCAGTCGTTTCATAGAAGAGTGCTCCTTTGTCAGTGATAAAGATGCCAGCCTGGCTTTCTTTGATGAGTGTGTTGATAAGGTGAGGTTTACAGCTAATCTTTATTATGGATTTTCAGTGTCAGAGATGATTCATCAAAATCATTCTGCTGCGTAGGAACAAACGCTCTTTGAGCGATATTTAGTCTGGCCTCTGACTGCTGGCAGAAATTCTCTAAAAAAGAAGCAGAAACATTTAGAGGAACAATTAATCACGCACTGTCCTCTAAATTAAGACCTTTTTTGGACTTTATTTAATTTTCAAAAAGAATGAAAAAGCAATTAACAGGAAGTAAAGGCAATAAACAAAAAGTAATTAACACTTCAGCACATCTCTTGGGCCTCTTTGTAAGATCAGCTCTAAGCTTTTCCATCAACTTTATTGTCTGCTTCTTTTTAAAGATGTTTTCTGTCTTCTTTTTGCTTCTTCTGCTGTTCTGATTATCTGCCTTCTTGTCATTTCTTTCTTCTCCTTTGCTTGTCGTTACGGTCCCTGCCTATCAGTTATTTTCCAGTGGAGGAAAGGTAAGTTACTCAATCCTATGCTGCTGTTTAAATAAAATATTTTTAACATTTTCCCACATTGATCCCAATCAAAGGATTTAATAATGTACATTATATTTATGTGCACTTATTTTGAATAAATCAAGGTGGTGTAACAGAGGGCTAGAAAGAAAATGTCTTTAATGTGATGACATGCATTAGATGTCAGAAATCTGCGTTATCCTTTTTGTTGTTGTTGTTGTTGAAATCCCGTGGGATGTGCTGATTATTAGTTTGTGCTAATTCTTCGTAGACTTGACAGATTTTATGAACACAAACTGACAACTTGTTTTGTCACACCCTCGCACAAAAACACTAAAACATCCGCCTCCTCTGTTCGTGTGTGTACGTGTGTGTGTGTGCTAGTACACTTGTGCAATCAGGAAGTCACATTTACATCCTGCTTGAAGAGTTTGAACTGTATTAATGGTCATTGTGGTTATTATTGAGAAGTGGAAGCCTTGATTCATACAGCGTCATTGCTGCTGAGGTTGACAACAAATGCGTGATTGAGAAAGAGCTCTCGGGTGTAAGAGGAAGGGCAACAAACAGAGAAACACAGAGCAGAATTGAAGTGAGGGCAAACAGGTCAGTGAGGGTCCGGTGACTGAATCATCCACTCAACTGAGTGGAACAAACCCTGTAATCCAGTACACCGGGGAACTATTCAGCCGCTGCCATAATATTAACGTTTTTGTGAAACTCATGCCCGAGATAAGCTGGTAATCGATTCAGACAAGCCAAGTGAGTGCACATCAGCTCAGTAGGCTTTTTATAATGTCCCAGGAAACTATTCAGAGCTGATTTTCTTTAAAAAAAGGAGCATGTATGCTTTTGCTCGGCTTCTCTTTGTTCCTGCTGTTGTTCTCAGAAAGGCATGCAGGCATGCAGGCAGGCTTTGAAAGCTTCTCTCCAGACAGCAGATAAGTCCATTTGGAGCTGAAGCAAATGTGGCAGTTAAGTATCAAGTAGTGCTGCCAAAGCTGTACAGTTAAATGGTTTCATGTCCCTAGAGTAACATGGCATCAATTTTGTCCAGGTCACTGCAGCCTAGATTAATTCGGTCTTGGAGAATTCACGGGATCAAGCATTCGGTAGTGCCCTGTAGTTAACTGGAATTGGAGCAAAAGCCATATTTCTGATGCAGGCCGGTTCATTACTGACATCTTTGTGTCCTCACTGACCCTGATATCTGGTCGGATCTGATTGCTTCCAGAAAGCTTTAGCACTTGTAGATTTGTGTTTAGAGAACAGCTAAAAGGAAAGATGAAGACAGCTGCTGAATTTGTGTTTCTCTTGCAAACCAGATGGACAGTGAGCGACCAGAGGACGCCAGACTGATCGAACTGGATGAATCGCACCGCAGCGAGCACACAGTCTACATCAACCCTCCAGAGCTGCCTCCGCCATCGCAGGGAGAGGAGCATCCTCTGTGCTATAGGTACCACACTGCAGATGAATCTCTAAATGAGAGAGGCAAGACAGGGGGTTTCTTTTTTTAAAACTCTGTCCTGTATGCTTGAGCAGCACACTGGGTGCTGCTCCCAAAGGACAGACTCATAAACTGCTTCCGTTGTTAGACTTTGTCACTGCCACAGGGCTGTGTGGTTATTTTGAGCTGTAACACATTACTTTTGGATTCTTATGTTGGTGCCTCAGGGAAGAACCAAACTGTTGTAGGAATAACTCAGCTTGCTAGCATTTATGAGCAATCCATGTCTATTTTTAGCTTATGTAACTGTATATAAGGGAGTATACATTTCTTTCTGCAGCTACTCTGCATTTCCTGTGCTAAATGCTGAGCTTCTGGAGCCTTTGGAGGGAGCAAGTCCTTCATCGGCAGGCATAGCCTCACGCCACAGCAGTCCAGCCAGCCCCACAGCCATCTTTAGACGCTCTAAACAGGTCCTTAAGAATCTTCATGTCAATTTGGTTTCTTTCATGAACAAAGATAAACCTAAATATGTTCAAATTAATGTCACATTTACTCCTGTGCCTATTCTCCATAATCATGTGTAAGGATATGAATGTGAATCCAAAATGCAAATCTGGTTGTTAATAGACAATGAATCACATTTACATCTGATCTTTTTCATCTTAGGAGATCAAATCAGCTCAAAGGATGGCCAAAACATATTCATCTATGCCTCAGATGTGGTCCAAGTGTCTGCTTCGCCACTGCTACGGCCTGTGGTTTATCTGCTTGCCAGGATTTGTTGGCAACTGCCACTCCAAGGTGCGAGCGCTGCGTACGGCTTATGATGTGCTGAGGAAAATGCAGGACAAAAAGCTGCAGGCTCCAGATGAGGTAGGAAACTGCTCTGGATAAGAAAACAATACAGATCTGCCGATATGATTCAGAAAAGACGACGCTGCACATTTTCAGTGTTAACGTGTTTTTTTCTCCAAGGTTTGTTACCGTGTGCTGCTGCAGCTGTGTGGACAGTACAGCCAGCCAGTCCTGGCTGTGAGGGTGCTGTTTGAGATGAAGAAAGCTGGAGTTCAACCCAATGCTATCACATATGGGTACTATAACAAGGTGCGTGCTATCGGTCGTTAACAATACAACTAAGAAAATGCAAGCAATTTGCATATTGGATTGAGATGGGAGCTTAAATCTTAAAATATGTTGTATTTCTTCTCCAGGCGGTATTAGAGAGCACCTGGCCATCGACCACCAGGGGAGGTTACTTTCTATGGGGAAAGCTGAGGAACGTGCTCCTCGGTGTGCTCCAGTTCAAGCAAGCAGGAAGGAAACAACGGAACTCCCAAAGAGATCCTCATCTTTCAGGTAAGGAAAAATTAAATTCCTGATTATGTGACTGTCTGTAACAACCCAATTACATATATTTTGGTGAAAAAACAAAACAAAACATACAGATATTTTTTTCATTCAACTACAGCACTTCCACAAACATCTGGCCAAACATTTTGTATAGAGCAGTAATTCTCTGTGAATGCTTTCCTGGGCGGTTACATAGATCACACACATCATATTTTTGCCTCTAGTGAAAACTACTTTTTCCTCTTGTAAATAAAAAGCATGGATCAATCTTGTCTTGTATTAGCGGTTCAGGCTGGAGGGTATGTTGGCAAACTGAGCCCATTAGTAACATCTAAATGTTATCTAAACACCACAGCTCACCTGAGTATTGGTGCTGACCATCTTCATCCTTTTATGATCACAGTGTAACAATTTTGTGATGGATGCTTCCAGCAGGATAACACGCTGTGTCATAAATCATCTCAAATTGCTTTCTTGAACATGACAGTGAGTTCACTGTATTCAAATGGCAGCCACAGTCACCAGATCTCCATCCAACAGAGCACTGTTGGGATCTAGTGGAATGGGAGATTCTTATCATGGATGTGTAGCCAACAAATCTGCAGAAACTGTGTGATACTATCATCTCAAATAACATCTCTGAAAAATGTTTCCTTAGAACTCCGATTAAGGCAGTTCTGTAGTCAAAAGTAGAACTAGTAGTGACTGCTTTACACTCGATCCCAGTGAGGCTTTAAGATGTTTTGGACTGCATCAAATTTACAGAAAATTACTCCTGACTTCATCAATGGTGTATTTTCTTCTTAGTTACTGTAATTGCTTTATGAATTCATGCGACATAGTCTGATCCTGGTTCCCTACCTTGCTTTTCTTGAAACCTTTTACACAAAGTGAAGAGGTTTTCCTCCCTGGCAGTCAAAGTATACAGATTCCTTTTGATCTCAGTCTCAAATTCCCACAACAACCCGCAGAGACCCTCATTACCATAATGACATATTGAGTGATAGGCTTTAATGAAAAAGTAATGCTTTACACCATTTGATACGACATTTTTCCCAGCTGCACATATTTTAACTTAACGTTTTAAACGTTTAAATTCCCAAAATAAAAACACGATCATATTAAGTGCATCTTCGGTCTTGAGCAAGATTCGTTCACTTTTCTTCACTTTGAGGTAAAATAGATAAATCTTATAGCGCTGGTTGATGCTGTGGCACTCAGAACATTCCTGCGTTTGCTGCAGATGATAATGATTGCAACACAGTTCAGTGAGGGTTTATACATCGCTCATATATAGTGTGAGTGCAGCTCTGGTTTCATAATCCTGTTGGTAGTCTGTCTTTTGTGAAGCCTCTCTCATCCCCTTTCTCTCTGCTCTTATCTCCCTTTAGACGGCAGCGATCTAGACACAGTCAGCCATGGCAGTTTGGACAGCGCTAATGACTCTGCTGAGCGCACCTCCATCGACACCGACTTCACTAAAATGGACTCCAGCGATGATGGATTTAGTACAGGTAGAGAGCTACTGCCCTATGTCGTTCTCATTCCATCTATTTTACGTGCAGCCTTTTACTTTCCCTCATATCTCTCTGATTTATGGGATGTGATTGAATTAACTGCCTTAAAAGTGGCAGAACATCATGAATCTCAAACCTTAATTATTCATCTGCACTGACTTTCTCTCAGTCATTTTACACAAACTAATATATGAAAGACTCCAGTATTAAGGTGTGATGAAAGGTTCACCGTTTTCACTGTTGGATTTTCCCATACCTGATGTACTTGATTTATATCAGAGAGACGTTTTTGTTGTTTATTTTGATATTATGGAATTATGCCAGGTAATCAGAGCGAAAATCTCTTTAGTGGTTGTGTCGTGTCTTGTTTTTTCCTCTGTGGTTAGATGCTATGGATGGTGAGGTGCAAGGATCAAGGATAGTTTGATCCCTGATTATTTACTTAATGGTGTGAAAGCAATAGGGAATAAAGGGGATGTGTAGTCAAAGGCACTCTGCTAAATACATAGATATACAATATGTGTGCTGCATGTGCCGTATTATAGGTACCTTTCAGCATGTAAGCAAATAACAGGTGATACCTTTTGTTATTTATTTACATTTTATATCCTTTTTGTTCGGCTTGCCCGCCCTCGGCTGGTGGTAGGGTCCATTCAGGCATGGATAAGAGAAAGAAGGCGTAACGTAGATGGAGATGTGGTGGCAGTTTGTTGTGTGGCTGCTTTCTTACTCTTGCTTTTAAATATAACTTTTAAAACTTTCTGCTGCTTTTAAACCAGCCCAGTCAAAAGCATAAATAAATACATATAATAAATCTTTGAATTATGCATTAAAGGCAAATTGCATTCAAATTACATTTTAAGTGATTGGGGAAAATGCAAATGTAAAAGCCAAGAAACAAGCACTTACATAAAGTCTGCTCTGTAATATGTGGTGGTGGAGGTATGGGTGGGGTTGGGGAAAATTGTATTATGTTGGATAGCGTTAGGTAGGCATGTTTCTTTTGTAAGCTCACATCTTCGCAGCTAAGACAAGTACCAAAGCTGAAAAGACCAAAGCTTTTGCGCTAACAATATCATCTGGCACAACTTGTCTCATCAAACTACTGAAAGTGAACAAATTCTTTGAAAATACTCCAAGCACAGTGGAGAAGGTTTGTACTGTCTCCTGCTATTTGACCTTGTGAATTTAATGAAGTTTTTATAAAAATATTCTGTTCCTTTTCTGGTGCCCCTGCTTTTCTATTCTGGGTGTTTTGTGTGCTTCATGCTGAAGGGAATGTCACAAAGCGCTTGTAAGCAAAAACTCTCTGATCAGTTGTCTCATATAAAGCTTCCATGGAGACTAATAGGAACAAATTCTAATTCACTCGAGGAAGAAACAAAACACCAGTGAGAGGACATTTAAAAAGTAAGCGTCAGCGGAGTGATTTCTCCTTATCTTTTTCAGGTGAACAGTCAGACCAAGGCTATGATTCCTTGTCTAAGGAGGAAGAGAGATTGTGCAGCAGAGAGAGTGATGGCACAGCCCTGGTGGAAGACAAAGGAGTCAAGTCAAGTGAGTTATGGATTGCTTTTATGTCGTATCTTTGACACTGGGGGATTATTTCTGCAAAAAGTGACTCACAGCTCACTGCAAAATGGATGCTTTGCCTTTAAAAGCTGGTGGTATCACATCTGGCTGTGGGTGTAAAGTGGGTTTTTTTCTTGTCCATTTGCTGTTAAATTTAGGTGTTTCTCATTAAAAAAAAAATACAATCTGCTGATGGATAAACGTGTTATGTAAGCAGATGACTTTTGCCTTGAATTTTGTTGCAAATCATGACATGCGGTGTCTGACTTTGTGTTGTTTTTCTAATTTTTCAGTCTTCATAATCAGTAGTCCTCTGTAATTGGTGTGGCATTTTATCAGAGCCTTAATAACTTATTACTTTTGGCTTAAAATGCAATACAGCTGTATTGTAAGATAAACACATATCCCTTAAGGAACCGCAGAGCTGCCAGTTTCCCTTCCTCCTCGTCCCTGCAGCAGCTTCATGTTGGCGTGAACAGTAGAACACCAGCAACAATTCATTCAAATCTAACAGGATTTTTTAGAATAATGCAAGAGCACAATAATGCCACAGATTTCAGTGGACTAGCCAAAAACGCACAAAAATGCCTTTTAGTGTTCATTCTCAATCTAAATGTTGTTCAAAACTGCAGCGTTTGATGTGGAGGTTCCATTCTTTCTCCCAGCGCCTCCAAATCAAAAGATGCTAACACAGCAATGTTTTATTTATAAAGCAGACTCTCAAGAAGTCGTTTTATTACTGCGTATAACCACTATGTACCGTTCAGCTGAATGCTTTCAAATGTGTTTTTGTCACAGGCAGTGGCCTTAGGCTGGCTTCCAGTCCATCTAGTGACACTCTTCTGAGTGGAGCTTTGCCAAAGGCAGAGAGGCCAAATTCTCTGGACTTGTCTGGTGGACAGGGAACTCTGAGGCTCAGTGTCCCCATTCTAAGTACATCAAAGCAGCTTCACCTTGCTTCTGACAGACTGCATGAAGTAGAGGAAGAGGTCACAGAGACTGATAAACAGAAACACCCAGTGGAGAGGGCCGGCGTTATCTGCAATGCCGGGACAGTGAGGAGGACAGGTATTGAGATGGGATTTGATCCCCTGTCGCTGATGGCAACAGCGACCGTACAGGAATGTGACCATGACAACAGCAGTGCATCCAACTCTAGGCGCAACCTGGCCGAGGAGATTGAAACGTACATGAATAATGGCAACAGCCCCTTGAGCAGCCGCACGCCCAGTATGGACCTGCAGAACCCCTCAAGCCCTTTGTTCCGCTCAGCCTCTTCTCCCCACTCCTCCCCGCAATCCTCAACCCTAGTTCAATCCACTACACACCTCCCACTGCCTGCCAAAACAAAGGAGAGGCTGAGGCAGTCTCCATCTCTTCCTCTTGGTATTTGTAACAAAGACAGAGAGAGGCCTCCCTCTTTGGTTTCACCGTCATCACCCACTCCTTCCACTTCATCGTTCTCCATGGAAACACTGTTCACCCCAACTCTCGACATCTTCAAGAGCAGCGTTATATCAGCAGGAAAGGGTGTGGCTGAGAAAGCTAGTCGTCTCTACTCTCGTTTGTCCTCTCAAACTTCACTAACACAGGTTAGAATTTTTTTAACATATAAATAATTCATGCATATTTGGGATTACTGGCTCTAGGATGAAATCTAGTTACAGTTCTTTTTTGCCCCCTGCAGGACGCAAACTGTGACCGCATGAGTGTGTCCTCACTGACCTCAGGAGAGGCCGATTGCTCCTCGCTGCTTGATAATGACTCCTGTCTAGATCCAGATGGATTTACATCCCCACAGCATGGTAGCGTGTCCCGAGTCAGGAGAAGCCCCGTTGGGCATCATCATACTCACCTGGGCAGCCCTGGCACCCCAAACAGAGTGTTCAGACACAACTCCTTTTCTGGTTCGTTCCACATCTTTTAATAAATATTGTTGTAGTGAAGCTTTTATTTTCGTGTGTTACATTGTTATTTTACAACGTTACTGATACTTACACTGGATGATCAACAAAGTCAATTAAATCAGGTCCCTTTCCTGCTAGAAGCAGCTCTAATCTAAAAAACTCATGGCTTAAAGCTTTGTTGTTACAAGCTCATTATAACTGCAGCATTGTGCAGGTTTGCATGAAAACACTTCTTGGCAGTCTAAATTTAGAGTAAGAGTAGGCCTCAGTGATGGAAAGAGTTGGGTGTTGTTCTATTGGAAAGTAGGCCAGCAGGCGTGAGGGATGATGCAGTGTGTAGGTTTTTCTGCACCCAGCCACAGGCCCTATGCTAAACACACTTCAACATGTACACGTGCATGCACAATCACGTGCACACAAGCAGAGACACAGACTCACTAAACCTGCGGCACAAATACAAACACTCATTGCAGATTTTAATAAAGTAATTGCTGCTTTGTTTCAGCTGGACACTTTTTCTTAGTTTCATCCAGATATTTCAAGCTTTGACAGCTGTGTTCAGTCTTGGCTTTGCGTTCTGTGTCTGATTGTATAATCCTCCACTGTATCCAGGTGGTTTGGCACTTCCCTCCAAAACTCCTCACACTCCAGATTCCTCCCCCGACACCGGCCGCTTCCAACCCACTCCCAATTACACCGTAGAGGTAAGGCACCAGCACATAACAATCCCAGTCCAACTCTTGTCTGTAGGCTCGCTCAGGCAGTGTGATGGTTTCTTTCTGAACCTGACGCTTTCTTTTATAGGTGTTGATGTCTAGCTGTTCACTTTGTAAGACATGTGACTGTCTGGTGTATGATGAGGAGATAATGGCAGGATGGACGGCAAATGACTCAAACCTCAACAGCACTTGTCCTTTCTGCGGCACAGCCTTCTTGCCTTTTCTCAATGTGGAAATCAAAGATCTGAGACCGCACAGCAGGTAAAATTTACACAGCACACTATGCTTACAAAGAGAGCTCAAACACTTTGAATAGTTAAAGCCATCAATTTGGGCTATTTTCAGTTACAACATTGTGCTAGATTGTCTTTTCTATAGTATCTTGCTAATTGTCTGGAACATTTTTTTTTTTCTTTTTACAAAAGAGCACTAAGGCACACAGACACAGACAAAACATCTTTTATCCCCGTGGCCCATTTAAACAGATCCACTCTCTGTCTCTCATCAGGTCGTCTAAGAAAAGCAATCCGGTTAAAGAGGAGGATACATCCCTGCCACCCAATCCTGAGGAAAAAATCTCCACAACAGACGGTGCAGCTGAGGCGTCTGCAGCTCCTGCACAGAAGCGGGAGAGCAGTGGGGGTGCTGGCCAAGCCCCAGCCTCATCCTCCTCCTCCTCCTGCTCCTCTGCTTCTGCTCCTGTAACAGTGCCCTACTTGAGCCCTCTGGTTCTGTGGAAGGAGCTGGAGAGCCTGTTAGTGAATGAGGGCGACCAGGCAATCTCCTCCCCAAGCGTTGTTGACCAACATCCCATTGTCTTCTGGAACCTTGTTTGGTACTTCAGAAGGCTCGACCTGCCGAGTAACCTGCCAGCTCTTATCCTGGGCTCCCAACACTGTAGCCACGAAGACCAGGTAAATATGACAGCCTGTCACCCACGCAGAATACTTTAATGATGTCATCCCGTGTGCCATCAGCAACTAGAAAAGTGAATATTGTAGCTCATTAGCTTAGCCAAGCGCTAAGGCAAGCAGAAACAGTTTGTACCAACTGGCACTTCTAAAGCTCAGAAAATTATTTGGGACTTTGGTGACTCCTAGTGTTGTTATTAAAAATCAAAACTAACAAAATATAATGCATGAAACCATAACACGACTTGTGCCTACAGAGGACAATGCAATAATGAATTCATCTTTTTTATGTATTTTGTCCCCTTCAGACTCCTCAGATGCTGTCATCGGAGGACAGCAAGCAGGTTCTCGTGAGGATTATGTGGGACAATTTGAAGTTGCACCAAGACAAAGTTCAACCCTGCTACGTCCTGTGGAACACCCACTGTAAGTTAATACAATGTTTACTTTCACAGACTATAGTGCAATAAATTAGAAAAGGTGATATCAGGCTACCTTCAGAAAATTATTTTCCCGGTAAGGTCAGATATTTACATGCAAATGAAACAATGCATATTAACTAGTAGATCATGCATAATTCAGCTCAGGAAACCTATTAATCAAGTCATCTTATCAGTGAGCCACACCTTCAGACTTCGTTTCTTCATTTCTCTCATCTGTTAATGAGAGAAATGAGATGAATGAACCTTTGATCGCAGTGATTTTAATCTCTCCCTCTTCGCAGGTGCCAACTCGCTGGTTCGCTCCGGGTTATGTGAAGAAGGCCAACTCTTCACTGTGGAGCTCCTGCAGGGTTTCGTGAGGAGCATTAAGAAGAGTGATGTGCATCAGCCCATGAGCCAGATCATTCAGCTGTTGGGGCCTGAGTTAGGTTTTAAAAGACAGAGGTAAGTAAATAAAGAGGTGTGTGATGAGTAAAATTACACCGGCAAAATCATATGAATGGAAAATCTCATTGCTTTTCTTTTCTTTTCTCTCCCAAAAAAGGAGTCTCTACAGAGAGTTATTGTTCCTTGCTCTGGTGGCTTTGAGGAAGAACAACATTAATATCAGTAAGTTCAGAGCATGGATATTTTAGTTTTTAGTTATTTTAGCAGGACTGGAAATGTCAGTCCACTGCTTTTGCCCAAATATGTAATAATGACTCTTGATGGCTTTAATGATGCCCTGACATTTTGTGTAACTCCATCAGGCGGGTTTTTTTCTTCTTTTTTTCACATATCCTGTACAAAGTTTTGTGTAAACAGCCATCTTGGATGCAATACACTAGCCTCATTTGTACTCTGTACAAAGTATAAGATTAAAGTATTTGAATATATCCACATAACACAGTTTTAGTACCACCTTACATAACCCAAAGTATTTCTCTGACCATCTACAATAGAACAGCTAGCTAGAAGACTGTAGATTCTTCTGCCGATATTCTCAAATGCCTGCTGTTTGTAGTTAATGGATATAAAAGATTTTATATAAAGAAAGCGTGCTGACAGATTCTTAACTTACCATTATCTCGCCTGCAGGTGCTTTCGATCGCGAGTACAAGCTGGCATACGATCGCCTCACCCCCAACCTGGTTAAACTGACACACAACTGTGACCGGCCCCCTGGAGCAGGGGTCATGGAGTGTAGAAGGACATTTGGAGAGCCTGGTTTGTGAACATTTTGTCCCCCTTCTGTAGCTTTTTTTCCTCCCTCCAACAGTCACTGCTGCTGTTGTTGTTGTTTTGTTTGTTTCTTTGTTTGTCAAACTGCTCTTCAGACTCAGGACCAGCTCATCTGACTGAAGCATTGAGCTCTTGTAAGCACAATGGGACTGAACATAATGCAACTGCCATGAGTTTCTTGAAAACTGTCAGAGCTGAGAGGCATGAAGTGACAGGCCTTGTATTTGTAAATACTTTGAAGATATTTTCTGTATAAATGTTTGCACAGTTATTACACGGTCTACTTTATGCCTCTGTTACTGTTGAAGCTGTGAATAAGTAGGTACAACTAAGTGTAAGTTCACCTCGTCGAAATTCCTCAGTGGTCCTGGTGACCTTGTTAAGACTGTTGTTGACTGTGTGTACTTTTAGACGTTCATGTTTTTACAAAGCACTTTGATAAGATGAGCACTTGCCATTTGTTCTCATTTACATGGGGCTGTGTCTCTGCCACGCACACCTTAGTCATGGTTCTGTCTGAAATTTCCACAGGTTCAAGTTTGTAAAGGCAAATCACTTCCTCTTCATGTACACCTCATAAAGCAGACAGGTTAAACTCATATACTGAAATACACTAAACTAGGTTGTAACCTCATAAAATTATAAACCACAAAATTGTTTCTGATTCAAGAATGGAGCCAGTTAATTTATATGCACAATGTTTATTTGTTTTTGTACAATGTACCAAAAGATCCCAAAAGGGAATATTATATAATTCATTAATTTACAGTTTGGTTTTTTTTTAGGCAATATCTTTTTTTAAAGTAATGATTAAAATTTTGTGTTAAATGTGATTTTGCAAGGATGGATTTCCTTAAAAACAGTACAATCAATCAAAAGGAGATAAATGTTTTCTGTCAACATTTTCTTTTATAAAGACTTTGAGTCACACTAATGGGTTCATAATAATGTACAGAGCATTTGACTCTAGAATTTTGTATATTTTCTTTTTGTCTTCAATGTATGGTGTCGATGTTTTAGATATTTGGACAACAGTGCACTGTTTAGTGTGACATACAGAGTATTGATGGATGTTTTACACACTTATACTAACCGGTCTTGGAACAGACGGTAGTGCAGGCTTATTTGCACTGAGAATATTTAAAGATATAAAGATGTCAAAGGCATTTCTTTGACATGAAAAACAGCTCCGACCTGCCCTCATTCAGAAATCACTTTAAAACACAAGTGTGACAGTTCACTCTTTCACGATCAACTGACAAAAAACCTGGAGTGATGCAGCTCCACAGCTCATTGCTGGACTTTGCAGTAACTGATGATACAATGCTGGATTATATAAGTCTGTGTGCTTGAAATAAAACACCAATCTCACAGCATGTAGACCAGTATTTTAGCCAACTTGTAAAAAAAAAAAAAGTCTGGGTAAAAAACAAAACAGTGAATGACCAAAACATAATTTTATGTCTATGTGTTGTTTACACTAAGTGTCAATTTTAACAATGTTTTCAATGTATTATTTATCATTTGTAACACAGATACTGATTTGTATGATTTTTACATAAAAAAAAAGAAAAGAAATGAAATTTCTTCCTTAGGTGGATGTATAGTTTGACTTCATTTATGAATAAAGACATTTATTCTATGGATGTTGTGTTTGATTTATTTTTTATTTTTTCAATGATTTTTCATGATTTTTGAAAAAAAAGTTCAAGCAAGCTCAGGGTCCCTATCATGATTCTTACAAAATCATTTACTTACGATGATACAAAATACACATTTAGTAGCCTACATTTTTCAAAATGTGTCCACAAACTAACACTTTTACTTGCATTTCATAGACAGTGCATAAAAAACCCATTAACATCTCTGTTAGGTCTTACACCGCAAAATCTACACTGTATTAGACAGTAGTCATGCATCTCCCCGTGTACTATGAAAATCAATTTAAAAGCTGCCATCATTTCTATAAGTGAGTATCGGGTTCTAGAAAACGCTTTATTGCTGCTGACATACCAGACACTTCACTGGTAACAATGCAGAGCACGTAGCTTTCTGAATGTTTCCTATAGATATCCAGGTCTATGCTCGTGAGATCCTTTCCCAAAAAGGTTAACAGTTCAGCAGAAAGAATTAGATGGAAACTGGGCAGATGATGATACGATCTTCCAACATAACACTGAGCACCAAGAAGATAAAGTAGAGGAGGAACATGGTGAAACCCAGCACCTTATTCATCTTCCAGTTACAGGAAGCAATGGAGATGATGACAAAGAGGAGCATGAGGAAGAGCAGCACAATGGCACAAAAGAGCCCATTGCTGCTGACAGCCACTGGACCAAAACTATGGATGGCTGAGTACAGGAGCCAAGGGACTGGGAGACTTTTAAATAAAATGATAGTGAAAAAACATAAAGAAAAGGGAGAGA
Source organism: Diplotaxodon limnothrissa (assembly GCF_057381915.1). NCBI lineage: Eukaryota > Metazoa > Chordata > Actinopteri > Cichliformes > Cichlidae > Diplotaxodon > Diplotaxodon limnothrissa. The sequence goes on along the minus strand of NC_140602.1, from coordinate 13,997,033 downwards.
AAGGAATTATTAAAGTTTGTGTTAAGCAGCTTTAAAAACGAAATTGATGACGATCCAGCTATAGAGGCTCACCCCACAGTGATGTCAAAGATGTTACTGCCCACAGAGCTAGACACAGCCATGTCTCCCAGGCCTTTACGAGCCACAATCACACTGGTAATGAGGTCAGGGATGGAGGTCCCCGCAGCCAGCATAGTCAGGCCCATAATTTCCTCTGAGATGCCAATAGTCTCACCCACCTAGGAAGATGAACAAGATTTTTAGGTGCTCAGCTTTTAGTTTACACAGATCTTTTAACTCATTCACTGCCATTGACGTCTATAGACGTCAATTACGTTTTTCAATGGGAGGGGCTAGAATACAACCTCGGGCAGCTTGTCAGTGAATTTTATTTTTTCATATATTTGTAAATAAATTGTTTTGATAAAACATAACCTTTCTCAGTGTTATTTCTGTTTTATAGAAGTGAAAAACTATTTTATATGTTAGAGGTGTCACAAAGCAAGAAATATTAGTGTTCTGCTTGAAATGTATTTTTCACAAAAAGCTCGTTTTCTCCCTTTTTTTGGTCAAAACAGGCATTTTTGGTGGAACCCACCTCTCTTCTACAGCTGATTACTAAAGAATGGAAAATGGTAGAAACAAGCTTTATTTTTTGGATGAAAGAAGAGAGTCTGTTCTTCATTTTGGTAGGTTCAGCGTTTATATGATCATAACACACAGTTTTCTGTGGCTCTTCAAAAATGAGTAAAAATGCTCAAAAACCCTGGCAGTGGGGAGTTACCTGATTTGAAAATGGCTGGCAGTGAATGAGTTAAGTGATACTGTGTGTCAATGCACATCAACAGGAAACAAAGCAGAGTATTTGTATCTAAAGTAACTGACCTGATGGGCCCACCACACCATGAGGTACGAGAAGATAGCAATCCATAGAATAGAGCCCAGGAAGGTGACAACAAAGAATTTTCTGGATTTCTATAGGACAAAGTGAGTTATGGAAAAGCAAAATGCAGCATGATTTAAATTACCACAGCTGATATCAGAAATATTATGGTATCTCTCACCGGGTTGCGAACATCTGGGACGGTAAGCCACAGAGGGAAAACTATGGGCAACAGGAAGAGGTAGGTTGCTTGCTTTCGACGTGTATCGGGCCATTCTAAAGACAGAGGTTCATCGTCTTTTTCATCTTCTTCTTCGTCTTTATCCTCATCATCATCCTCATCTTCACTGGACTCGTCACTTTCATCATCGCTGTCCTCTTCGTCGCTCTCAGAGTCGTCTGACTCTCCTGACCCATCATCTTTTGCTGGTACATCTTCCTGAAGTAGGAAAGATACCGCAATTAAAACATATGATAAAAAGAAACAAAAGTCAAACCATCCTAAGGAAGCAGGTGCCCACAAGTTGTATCATTGATCTGTGCATTGACTCTTACATAGACAGGAATCAAAGACTGACTTCTGGGCTTTTTGAAAGCCACCAGGACATGGTTGGAGAGTACCTTCTTGTCCTCTGGCTGCTCCTTCTTTTCTTCTTCTGCAGCTGGGGTTGGTTCTGACTCTTTGCTCTGCTCAGTTTTTTCCCCACCATCTGTGAAAGGAATCCCAAAGAGTTTGCTTAATAACTGCGGGCCCTTATGCAGTTATCTGGAAGATTTTAATTTCATTTAAGACTTCAGGACTGATTACAGGAAGAACTGCAGTCAATGCATTAGCTGAATTCACTCACTGTCTTCTTAGCTATATACCTATACATTCCTTGAGTTCTCTGCATAGTTATATGCACTTGGTTTGTACATGCAATTTGACATGTCAAATATGTCAAATAAAAAAAAAAACATAAAGCTAGCATTAACAAGTAAACAAGCTTCAGTGATTTAGCATCCTAACAGATGAGTTTCGTCTTGCTAACCACCTTGGCCAACGTGTGATGCAGAGAAATGTTAAAAACATTGTTAATACTTCCTTACATTCACAAGGAAAGCTGTGATGACGGTGGAGAGGGCTGCTCTGACCATGTTGTTTTATTACTTTTTTGCTAAAATGTTATTTGGCAAATTCCTCCACCTCCTGTCATTCTCAGTTTGTTAGCAAGTAATATTTGGTAATATAGTAGATATTCAGTTATAAAAGTAATAATATTTTAAAATTCTTCAGTCAGGAAAGAGTGCCAAAAGCTGAAGACATCCATGTAAAGTGCAGACAGACAGCAAAAATGGTATGTTTTAATCTGTTCCAGTTTAACTAGTTAAACTGTTAAAAAGTGGAATAATATGTTTGTTTGTGTATTCTGGAGGCTGGGGAATGTCTGCTTGCCTTTGTGTAAAAGTCACGCCACCGTCATACAGTATATATATATATATTTTTTAACTAGTGTGTACTAACTGTTTCCAAGGTATAAGCTAAAATATTACTACAATGGGGAAACAGTTGTTTTATTATGATAGTTGGCATATAGCGACATCTACTGATGTTGAACAAAAAACCTATTTTTTTTTTTTTTAAGTCATTTTGCGCATGTCATTTTAATGCTTTGCAGACCAGCTATTGATAATGATACTAAGCAGGTGTCAGTCTCTAGTCAGTGAATGACGCTCACATCCTTCAATGTTACCTTCACTTTTGTCTTTGGCGTCTGATTTCTTTCTTGCCACGCTGTTCAGAGCTTTCTCCTTAAATTTCCCTACAAACACACAAAGTGGCAAAATAAAATTAGAATCACAGACGTCACACGGAGGGCCCTAAACACAGTACAAAGTGCTTTTAATTTAGATTCATTATGTGTATATTGCTGCTATATTACGGTAGTCATGAAACCCTAAAGAGAGCCTGATTGAAAATGTTGGTGGTTAAGATTTGTATTTGATTAACTTATTGCTCATCTTTTCATCAGACTGCACTTTAGATTGAGAACTACTATAAGTTAATTTAGTATTTAACTGATATTTAATTGTCATTTCCTGGAGTGGGAGGAGCTACTGACTATATGGTCAGCTACTTTCCAGAAGCATTGCATGTTAGGTCATAATGGTGAGTAGGCCACAATGGATGTACTACAGAATTGCTATCTTAATAGTTTATTTTACTTTTTGGATAATCAGTGTTTAAGTTGAGGTTACTTGTTTTTCTTTTGCTTTATACTAAACTTCTTGCCTTAGTTTGATTGCAAATACGGCACACTAATAAATTGCTATGATGAAAAGGGGGGATAAACAAAGACTGGACTGTTCATCTGCGTCCACCACACAGCCATTCCTCACAATGAGGCTAAAATAATTATTAATATTACCAGTAGTACAGCAAAAACCACAGAAAGACAGCGTCAGCAGTCAGTTTTTCAACTTCTCATATTTTGGACTAAATACACTCATCCCAAGGTACATAATAACAGAGTAGAGTATTTCTATTGATAGTGCTCCCCAGACATGAGAAAAGGTTTGATTGACTAAAAATTATTGCTTGACAGAATTACTTCTGTCACTGATGTTTCTTGGATGGATCTCAGGGTGTTTTCATGCCTGCTGTGTTTAGCCCATTTAAATCAAACTCTGGTTCATTTCCCCCCTTCATGCAGTATGTTTGTGCAGATGTGAACACAGTAACCACACCAAGAGCCTTTAGAGGAGGTGGTCTTGGTGCAAATGAACTCCTTGAAGTTTGTTTATAGTGTGAATGTGATCCGACAGTGATTCAAGCCATGGCTTGAATCACTGTCGGATCACATTCACACTAGGAGTTGAAGACTCCTAGTTGAAGACCACTAAGCAATATCAGATCGAGCGTGAGAATATTCAGCCTGCTTATTGGCCAGATGTGTCTGGGGTGGGAATAACAACAGTAAAAACAGGAAGAAGGTGTTGTGTTCTGGACTATTTTTATTCTAAATATATCTTCATTTCATAGCTAGTTGCTAGCTCGTACAGACCCTTGCACATCTATAGTACCTTTCCGCTTTCAGATTACAAAGCATTCATGGCTAAAGGGAATTTTCAGCTCAAACGTATAACATAGATAATCTTTGTAACCATTTTCTCAAATGTCAAATCTGGATAGGTCAGCCCATCATCACACTGTCAACCCAGCTTACATCTTCTAAATCATTGCATTTTAACTAATTTAAGGGAAAGAAAACCCCGTCATCATCAGTGTAGGGACTAACGTTATTAAGTAACACGTTACAGTAACTACGGTATTATTGTGGTAACGAGCACGGTAACTAGTTATTATGCCAAAATCAGGAACGCATTAATCGTTACTGGGATTTAGATAGGGTCGTTATTCGTTACTTCGTGTGGTGGCTATCGCAGCTTCCACAGATTCAGTAACATTAGCAAGTGGTGGAAGCCAGCAGGTGGATGAGGGAAAGGAGGAGCAGAGAACCGAGGCGGCCGCCGGTCCGAGTGTCAGGTGAACTGAACTTCAGGTAAGAAGTTATAACCTGCAGTCCATCTGGGTCAGAAATAAACCAAGTTTAGATGGAGTTTAAATGGTAAATGGCCTGTATTTGTATAGCGCTTTACTAGTCCCTAAGGACCCCAAAGCGCTTTACACAACCAGTCATCCACCCATTCATCCACCCATTCACACACACATTCACACACTGGTGATGTCAAGCTACGTTGTAGCCACAGCCACCCTGGGGCGCACTGACAGAGGTGAGGCTGCCGGACACTGGCGCCACCGGGCCCTCTGACCACCACCAGTAGGCAACGGGTGAAGTGTCTTGCCCAAGGACACAACGACCGAGACTGTCCAAGTCGGGGCTCGAACCGGCAACCTTCCGATTACAAGGCGAACTCCCAACTCTTGATGAACCAGTCCAGCCCTGTATGCAGCTCATCTGCAGTCTGGTGTTACCTACATCTTCCTATTCGGAAGGCCGAATTTCTGAGTTCTGCGTACAATCGAAAGCACCACGACTGCAGTTTTTGTGTTGGATGTAAAAAGCACACATGACGCTGTGACGTAGGCTAGAATTGTGGCGGCGGTCAACGGTGTGGGATTTCTCCAGGTGTGGGATTTCTCTCGTGGAAATATGCACATCATTTTTTCCTTTCTATTGGTAGGTGGCACAGTGCACTTGTGGCAAGTAAGCAAGCTAGAAGACTGGCAATCTTGCTGGGTATCCAGTTATGGAAGCAACACATTAACAAGAGAATTCTGAGTAAAACCAAAGTTACTTTCCCTAGTAACTAGTTACTTTGAAAGTAACGATTAACTTGAAGTAACTGAGTTACTTTTGATAGAAGTAACTAGTAATGTAACTAAGTTACTAATTTAAAGTGACTTACCCAACACTGGTCATCATGCACTAACTGACTTTTTCTAGAGTGTATTGCAGCTATACCCTGGTGATATTCTTCCTGTTCTCCTACAGGCCTCTAAATGGATCCCTCTACAGACTGAGGTAGGTATTTATCTGCTTAGTATCAATCTGGACTTAGTGCTGCCTTCATGTGGGACACTTTGCTAATCCATTTTAGAATGAGAAGGACATAGTACTCAGACAGCTATTATAAAAGCACTTGGTACACAGTTATCAGTCATCAAACAGTATTCACAACTATCAAATAGTACTCACCATTACCTATAGGGTCTAATGTATGAATCATGAGTTGGAAGATGGTGTTTCTCATTGTGCTGTTGTGTAAAGAAGCAGAACTCCCCCCTCGCTGAAGGGATGGCTTCAACTGGGGAAAGAGACGGCTGAGGTCATGATAACTAGTCACTGTACAGATAATAGCCCATCACTGTTAAACATGCAATAGTGGATATAGTGGCTGTTTTTTTTTCTTAACTAGTGCAGGGAGCTAGCACTTGTCTTAATTATTTACAAAATAAGACTGTGAGTCTGAAGGGTATAAAGAATTTTTTTGTGACTTTCTTCTTGCAGTTTATTGGTTGGTGAATTGATTTTTACCTTTAAACGATTCTTGTCCTCTGGAGCAGGAGGGGCATTATCCTCACCGTTTCCATTAGTCTGTGTGCAACAATGTTTTGTTCAGTGATTATCATTCAGCGGCAGAGATAAAACAAAGTTCATTCTGGTAGATTTTATATTAGTGCTATAATTTAATGCATTACTAGTTCACTCATTGCACACGCTGCCTGACTTGATGATGTCAGATTTTTTTTTTTTTAAATGCAGAGGATGACAGTATTTTTATTGTATCCATTATCCCCATAAAATAATTATTAATGATTCTAAATGATATGAAATAGCATTTTCAACAAGGAATAAAATGTTCTCTTTTTGGGAGTCCCACCCTCAAAAACCCTGAGTATGAACAAACCCTTAAACCCTTTACTTGGTGTAAGTTAAGCCTCAGTCACACTGTTTAGGTTTGGACACGCTATACATGGATGCTAAAGGAGCTATAACTCTGGAAAGCATTCATTTGCTGCAGCTGATTAGCTTTGGGGTGTTTTTGTTTTTATAAAAAGCTACGTATATATCATGTGACGAAACTGCTTTCTAGTTGCTAATAATAATCCCTACAAAAACCTCTACTAGTTAAATATCTTAAAATCTGCTGATTTATGTCTCTCCAGCAGGAATGCATTAATACCTAGCTAGTATGCCTAGCTCTTCAAAAGTTTCATTAGGTTGTTTTCTGTTACCAGTAGTTTATGGGTTTGGGTGAAAATGGAGAAAACTTTTCAATATAGATATCAGACAACAGACTTATTAGTTGTCTGACTGAGGATAAGAGCTTTGATGAATTCTTTAATAGGAGATCTTACCTTGTCAGGTTCCTCTACAGCAATAACTTTGACAATGCTCTTGTGTTTGTGGAGTTGGGTCTTGAATGCACGCTCTATTTGCACATTAAACTTCATGAAAATGACATAGACAGTGTAACAAGCCACCAGCATCATGCTCTCCCACCACATTATGACATTATCCAGGAAGAAGATAATTAGAAAGATGAGGCCAAGTATGTAGAATGACACATCTCTGAATAGAGGCCACCAGGTCAGATGGAGAATCTCCCGAGAAAACAAAGCACACATTCCAATCACAAACAAAATATTGAAAACTGCTGAGCCCACAATTGTGCCAATACCCACGTTGCTGTGGGCAATGAAGACTCCTATCAAAGAGGTAAAAAGCTCAGGGGCAGAACCTCCGGCGGCCATGAAGGTGGCTCCAGCCACATCATCAGAGATTGCCAACTTGTTTGTGATTACCCCGAGAGCAGGAACAAAAAACTCATCACACACAATTGCAAGTGACACAAACATGTACATCATCCCAATAATGTGAAGGGTCACCCAGCCACGTCTGCGATCTTCGATTGAAAAAATGTCCTCTGGGTAATCACCCTTCATATGTGGCGCTTCACCCGGAAAGGCTGGTGGGACGGTAGTTGTAGGAGGAGCTGGCGTGGGTGTTTCCGGAAGTTCAGGTGCCACATAGATGCAATGCACAAGAGTCCGATTTGTTGTTGGCAATAATGGCGATTCAGTAGTGGTAGATGTTGTGGATACTGAAGTTGTAGTTGCATTATGGACATCATACGTTGTGTTTCTTTGCTCAGTTTGCTCTAAATCATATGCTGTAGTTAGAGCCTTTCCCAGATCTGCAATCTCCTCAACCCCCTCTGCTGAACCTTCCCCACTATCCTGTGCAATTTGAGGCATTGCCAAAGGCTCGTACAGTCTAGTGCTGATGGTCAGCTGGTAGAGGGTACAGAGGAAAACCCCAGAGAGGAGAAAAAGAACTCGGCTCAGCTGCAGTCGCTTCCTTCTGGTACAATACATTTTTCTCCAGCAGCAGGTGTTGCTTTTGGCTAGGTTGAAATAAGGTGCATAAATAAAATTTGGTGGAGTCCAGTTCTCTCCCCAGAAGACCATGGGGTGGCAGAATTCAAAACTCCAGTGATGTGACTCATTTCACATCTTCAAATCCATGGAATACCCAGTCTATAGTACAGTAAAGGAAAAACAGGGATAAAATTGCATTTGGAAAAGATATTAATAGTATACATGTATTTCAAGGCATTTGGACTATTCATAACTAAAATGTATCCATTATTATGTGTCACAGTATTATCATGGGGAAAACAATTATTTGTTTGCTCACTTACAACAAAATTAAATCTGTTTTTTTATGGTAGTTTTAGTTTAACAAAGAGAGACAGAATATCAAACAAAACACATTATATAAAGGTTATAAAGTCATTTGCATGTCACTGAGCGAAATAAAGATTTGATACTTCTGTTCTTAAATAGTTATGTGCATGAAGCACAATCGTCCACATAATCAGTTTCTTCCATTCCAACCTCTGCATTCCCACAGGCTAAAGAGTAAAGTGCTGTCAAAGAATGTCAGGAGCAAGATTACAGACCTGCACAAGGCAGGGACGGGCTACAAGACCATCAGCAAAAAGCTTGGTGGGAAGGTGACAACACTTGATGTGACTATTAGGAAATGTAAGACACAGAAAATGACCCTCAATCACCCTCTGTGAGGAGCTTCAAAGTAACTCTAATAAGGAAGCCACATGTATAGGCTCATGTGAAGTTTGCCAGTAAAGATCTAAACAATTTAAAGAAGGCTTGGGATAAATTGCTGTGGTCAGATGAAATAAACATCAAGCTCTTTGGCCTCAACTCGACTCACCTTGGTGGAAACACGGTGGTGGAAACATTATGTTTTGGGTACAGGAGAGATCCTCTCATTGAGGGACAAAAGGACGGGGCTGCGTACCACAAAATCTTGGACAAGAATGTCCTTGCCTCAGCTAGAGCACTGAAGAGAGGTTGTGGATGGGTCTTCCAGCATGACAATGATCCAAAACATACAAGGCAACTAAAGAGTGGCTAATTTGTTCTATGTCATTTTTTTCTGGAGTTTTTGTTGATATTGTGTGTCTCTCCATTGAAAAAAAAAACAACCATAAATATCAGAGACTGTTTATTTCTTTGAAAACGAGAAAACAAACAAATTCAGCAGATCATCAAATTATTATTTTCCCCACTGTATTCATAGATCCATTTATAAAGTGTTACAGTTACTTTCTTTGCATAATGCTGGTTTCTGCACAACATGAAAGACTAGAGTTGTGATGCAAAATTTAAAGCAAGGAGCCAATCTAATTGCTTTATCCAAAGAGAACAAAAAGGTTCAGACTTACCAGAGAATAACATCTTGCAAAATCATAAGTGCAAGCATATCCAAACACAGGTTTCCACTGTCAGCTATTGTGGCACAAACAAACTGTTGCAGTGGCCAGTGTTATGTATGTAGGACACAGAACAACTCTTCACAATGGATCAGCATAATACCTAATACCTGAAGTCTTCTAAGAGGATTATGTGCGTTACCGCACTCTCACTTGTGAGTATACCTTAGTAATATTCAGTTTAATGCAAAATAAGTGTTTGTTTTGTCTAATGGTATTTTGACACCACAGTGTTTAGAGAAAAAAACTTTGATGACATAGTGAAACGTATTATACTGGTATGTCTACCTTTAAACTTCATATTAAAACATATAAGTACCATATCAATGTGCATAACTGATAAAGTGACGCGTTCCTTGATGGATTGCTGTTCCGGTGTTTCCAGCATAGGAATATGAAATAGTAGTGCATCTTAAAACACTGTTGCAAGGGCGAATGCCATATTCTGAAAACTAGCCAACCATTAGACTCAGACTGTTTGCAGCTTTCAGTGGTGACTTGATCAGTGATGTCACGTGTATGTGTGATTAATGCTCCCCTAGTGTAGGTGAATGCATTTCCATGAGTGAACGCAGCTTTAGCACTGACTCCTCCCATACCTGCTTCCTAATCGTGGGTTGATAATATAATGCACCTGAAGCCTTTGTTTACGTCCCACTCTAACCATATATGCACTATATGCTTGCTATCTATCTTGCAGCAAAAGAGGAGGTATCACTTGGATCAAATAAATATGTATTTGGAAAGATGTTCTTGTAAAAGTAAACTTTGGTTTTTGGTTTAATTTTAAAATGTGTGCTGAAATTTGGTAAATAGTTTATTGTGGGGTGTATGATTGTGTACCTGCCAACAGGGGTAGGCAACTCCAGGCCTCGAGGGCCGGTGTCCTGCAGGTTTTAGATGTGTCCTTGATCCAACACAGCTAATTCAAATTGTTAAATTACCTCCTCAACATGTCTTGACGTTCTCCAGAGGCCTGGTAATGAACTAATCATTTGATTCAGGTGTGTTGACCAAGGGTGATATCTAAAACCTGCAGGACTCCAGCACTCGAGGCCAGGAGTTGCCTACCCCTGATGCACAACAAGGTTAATTAGAACATAAAACCATAAATATTTTACATACTGTTAGAGATGCATCACAAAATTTAAACTAACTGGAAAACATACTAATGGGTGTAAAATCAACATCATAGGTGAAAAGCTTCTTATGTACTGATCAGTTTTTGTGATTATTTGCTTCTGTTTTTTAGTTTTCTTAAACTATTTATTATCTGTGTTTCTGTAACTAACAATGTGAAGCTATTGCTTATGCCTAAACACTAAGGATTTAAAAGAAACCCTTTTTCAGAATAACTGTGTAGTCCCATGTGTTCCTGTGATTTATATGATTTGTGTCTTAGTCTTTTATTTACCCGGGTAAAATGCTAATTGAGATTTTAATCTCTTTTCCAAGAGAGACATGGCCTAGACACCAGCAGAGGTTACAACATACACATCACATAACAATATTCAGTACAGACAAGTGGGCACAATCTATATACTCTATATGAATCTATGTGAAACATACACAATAATACACATAAACAATAGTTACACTGACCAAAACAGCTATTCTGTTGCTCCTTTAAAATAGACTCAACTATCGTAACCCAACTTGTGTAAATTGTAAATAATAAACAGATCAAGATCTTTTTTTATAACACCCTCACAATTTTAATTAGTGTCAGGGGGACACTGCATTGGCTTTCAATGTTCTTTTTTTGAAATTTCAGGTTTGTGGTTATTTTTCTCAGGAAATCATCTTTAATGCATCAAGCCTTTGTTCTCTAGTTTCTTTAAAGTCACTGACTTTATGAAATGTATATGAACCCTTTCAACAAGCCTACTTGGGCTTACAAACAGGATGTCAGTGCGCAGGATAGAAGGCCTTTGTATTTTGTTGGGCGTAATATAGGGCCCCTGACGTCACAGTCACACCATCACTGGGGGGTTTTTTTCAGAAAAGACTATTTATACATTTTCCGAGCGGATGTCTGATTATTTAGTTTTTTTTATTTACACGGCTGTCTATATGCTTGATAACTGCATAGCTTTGTCCAATGAATAAAACATTTCTATGGTCACACACTGTAACTCATTAGTAAGTAGAGATAGGGAGAATTCAGGATAATCCAAAGAAATGAGTAACGATACAGCAATTAATGAGCGGTGAGAGTCGGAAAAGCCAGGTTGAATTGGTAAGTTTTCAAGCATGCTTTAAAGGATTGAATGGAGTCAGAGGCACGAACGGTAGCAGGAAGACTATTCCAGATGTTTGGTGCTACAGAGGCAAAGGCACGATCATCCCTAGTCTTCAAACGGTGCCTAGGCTGGGCCAGAAGTAACTGACCAGATGATCAAAAAGAACGGCTGGGAGTATAGAGACTGAGGAGGTCGGTGAGATAGTCAGGTGAAAGGTTGTTTAGGCATTTAAAAGTAAGCAGCAGAACTTTAAAATCAATACACAATTTAATAGGCAGCCAATCAGAGAGCACTGGAGTAATGGAGGCAAACTTTCTAGTTCCGGTTAGGAGACGAGCCGCAGCATTCTGAACAAGCTCTAATCGTTGGAGGTGAGCGAGTTGGAGTCCAGAGTAGAGAGAGTTATATTAATCTAATCTGGAGGTCGCAAAGGCATGTATACATTTTTCAAGATCTTTGTACGGTATTAAACGTTTGACCTTGGAAATTTGGCACAATTGGCACAAAAGCCAGATTTAACCACAGAGGAAACCTGTTTATCCAGCTTAAATGAACTATCCAGGAAAACACCTAGATTACTTACAGTATCTGTAAGAATAATAAAAATAACAATAAATCAAAAAGAAGAATCTGATTATCACCTTTTTGCGAACATCGGGCAGCCTAAGCAGGTAGATGGCTTGCTCCCACCCTGAGTCAGGCCACTGTAAAGACAATGGCTCCTCTGTTTTTTCATCTTGATCCTCCTCCACTCTGTTTTCATCAGCTCTGGCTTTGTTGTCATCATTTCCTTCAGGTAGATTCTCCTAGGAAGCAGTTCATTAATCATGACTGGCAACAGTACCTAATATATACCATGATTTCTGTCTTTTTTAATAACAACTAGACCACTGTTTGAGACAATCTTCTTATCAACTGACTGATCCTTCTCCTCGTGTTTTTAATCATCTTATGCTACAGACTATACAATGCTGCAACTTTACAGACAGTATCATTTCAATTTTTGACATAGTTGCAACTACATACAGTGGGGCAAAAAAGTATTTAGTCAGCCACCGATTGTGCAAGTTCCCCCACTTAAAATGATGACAGAGGTCAGTAATTTGCACCAGAGGTACACTTCAACTGTGAGAGACAGAATGTGAAAAAAAAAAAATCCATGAATTCACATGATAGGATTTGTAAAGAATTTATTCGTAAATTAGGGTGGAAAATAAGTATTTGGTCACCTCAAACAAGGAAAATCTCTGGCTCTCACAGACCTGTAACATCTTCTGTAAGAAGCTTTTCTGTCCCCCACGCGTTACCTGTATGAATGGCACCTGTTTGAACTCATCATCTGTATAAAAGACACCTGTCCACAGCCTCAAACAGTCAGACTCCAAACTCCGCCATGGCCAAGACCAAAGAGCTTTCGAAGGACACCAGGAAAAGTATTGTAGACCTGCACCAGACTGGGAAGAGTGAATCTACAATAGGCAAGCAGCTTGGTGTGAAAAAATCAACTGTGGGAGCAATCATCAGAAAATGGAAGACATACAAGACCACTGATAATCTCCCTCGATCTGGGGCTCCACGCAAGATCTCATCCCGTGGGGTCAAAATGATCATGAGAACGGTGAGCAAAGATCCCAGAACCACACGGGGGGACCTGGTGAATGACCTGCAGAGAGCTGGGACCAAAGTAACAGAGGTCACCATCAGTAACACACTACAACGGCAGGGAATCAAATCCCGCAGTGCCAGACGTGTTCCGCTGCTGAAGCCAGTGCATGTCCAGGCCCGTCTGAAGTTTGCCAGAGAGCACATGGATGATACAGCAGAGGATTGGGAGAATGTCATGTGGTCAGATGAAACCAAAGTAGAACTTTTTGGTATAAACTCAACTCGTCGTGTTTGGAGGAAGAAGAATACTGAGTTGCATCCCAAGAACACCATACCTACTGTGAAGCATGGGGGTGGAAACATCATGCTATGGGGCTGTTTTTCTGCCAAGGGGACAGGACGACTGATCCGTGTTAAGGACAGAATGAATGGGGCCATGTATCGTGAGATTTTGAGCCAAAACCTCCTTCCATCAGTGAGAACTTTGAAGATGAAACGAGGCTGGGTCTTCCAACATGACAATGATCCAAAACACACCGCCCGGGCAACAAAGGAGTGGCTCCGTAAGAAGCATTTGAAAGTCCTGGAGTGGCCTAGCCAGTCTCCAGACCTCAACCCCATAGAAAATCTGTGGCGGGAGCTGAAAGTCCGTGTTGCTCGGCGACAGCCCCAAAACATCACTGCTCTCGAGAAGATCTGCATGGAGGAATGGGCCAAAATACCAGCTACTGTGTGTGCAAACCTGGTAAAGACCTATAGTAAACGTTTGACCTCTGTTATTGCCAACAAAGGTTATGTTACAAAGTATTGAGTTGTATTTTTGTTATTGACCAAATACTTATTTTCCACCCTGATTTACGAATAAATTCTTTACAAATCCTACCATGTGGATTCATGGATTTTTTTTTCACATTCTGTCTCTCACAGTTGAAGTGTACCTCTGGTGCAAATTACTGACCTCTGTCATCATTTTAGGTGGGGGAACTTGCACAATCGGTGGCTGACTAAATACTTTTTTGCCCCACTGTATTTGTCTAACTGGTAACTTTTTAATATGTTTCTGTGAACGCCTGGCATTCATGTTATCCTTGTGTTAATTCTTTTAATTCTTTAAATAGATGCAAAACATACTTACAAACACATCTGAATGAACTACACTCTGTAGTTTTGTTCCCAATCATACACTAAAATTGTAACACATCACTGGTGTAGATACCATCTGGGGTTAAATGGTTTTTTAAATCAAAGCAGTCATTACAAACCAGTTAACAGTGACCAATAAATGAGGTTTATGTGTGAAACTACATTTATGATGATATTGTCAGTTAAGGATTGTTGTGGGCACGGTTGAAATCATTAAATTAATGGGTTTTAAACAAGATAATACAGATTTTAGGCTCTTGAAAATTACATAAATACCAAACAGTAGATTCAATTCTTGTCTGATTCAACATAAGACCTCTGAAAAGGAGAGCTTACCTTGTCAGGTTCCTCTGCAGCAATAGCTTTAAAAATGCTCTTGTGTTTGTGGAGTTTGGTCTTGAGTTTGTGCTCTATATGCACGTTAAACTTCATGAAAATGACATAGAGAGTTTAACAAGCCACCAGCATCATGCTCTCCCACCACATTATGACATTGTCCAGGAAGAAGATGATCAGTACGATGAGGTCAAATATGTAGAATGACATATTTCTTAATAGAGGCCACCAGGACAGGTGGAGAACTTGCTGAGAAAACAAAGCACACAATCCATTCACAAAAGAAACACTGAAAACTGCTGAGCCCGCAACTGTGCCAAAAGTTGTCATGGGTGATGAAGACTCCTATTAAGAAACCCAAAAGCTTTGGGGTGGATATTCCAGCAGCCATGAAGGTGGCTCCTACCACATCATAGGAGATGGCTAACTTGTCCCTGATTACCCTGAGAGCAGGAACAAAGAATTTATCACACAAGATCGCCAGCAGCACAAACATGTAAATGATCCCAATGAGGTGAAGGATCACCCAGCCAAAAGATATCTAGAGGATAATGAGCATGAAGGATGGTCGGTGCAGGAGGAGCTGGAGCTGCTGTAGATATTTCTTTTGGAAGCTTAGAGGCTGCAGAGATAAACCCTTTTGTGACTTGCAGTAATAGAGACTCAGTAGTGGTGGGTATGTTGGAATCTGAGGTTGTTTCCACATCATCTACCACATGCGTCTGATCTTGGGGATCATAATCATGCTTTGCAGTGAGAGATTCCACCTCAAGTATCTTTGTTAATTTCCCCCTGAAATCCTCTCCGTTCTGAGGCAAACCTGGTCTGGCACTGACAGTCAGCTGACAGAGGGAACAGAGGAGAGTCCCAAAGAGGAAAAAAAAAGAAGCTTTTTCAGCCGCAGTCGTTTTCCTCTTGTACAATTCATTTTTGAAAAATCAATCAAAAAAAGTCCCAACTTCCCACTTCCACTTCAAAACCTAAAAAAAAGGTTCTTCAAAAAGTTTAGGAACTGTTTTGCAATTACAACTCAAATACAGCACCAGATAAGGATATTTTCAGAGGTTCTGTTCTATTCAGATAATCAAAACAAATATTATAATTTTTAATCATAGTGGCAGACATCTAAGGAATGTTCAAGTTATAGGATATGACGCTGGAAAAGTCTTCACCGTAAACATTATAACCTACTTTAGGTCCGACTAATAGGATTATGTGTAGCGTCTCATCTTAAACTAATCATCAAAGCAGATTCCAGAAAGCCTAAAATACATTTAAAAATATTTAAACTGTGAAAATGTATTTTGAAAATGTGGGTAGATACCTTGAAACGCGTCCACCAAATCTTTACTGGTCAGGGCTTTAAAGTGGGCGTTGCTTATCGGCCCGTCTTTTGTGCAAAACAAGTCGCCAAAAGACTTGTTTTGCACAAAGACTTTTTATCATCTCTAGATGATAAAAAAGTTATGTCTGCAGCCAGATCATTATTATTATCATCATTATCATTATTATTACTATTATTGTTGTTGTTATGGGTTTTGTTTTGTTTTTTTATCTCCCGGGAACTATCCGCTGATGTGTACACTAATGTCAGCCCGGACGGAAGTGCTGGTGCACAGTACACCATAACCATTGTTTAGTTAGCGTAAAAACTGAAAGGCGCGTAGGTTTTAGTAATTTTTTTTCCTGATACCGCTTCTTTACTTTGTATCTTAGGTTTTGGATAGTTATAATGTAATTTTGGTTAAATGGCAGCTGGAACATTTCATTCGTTTGCCGTAGCGTTACATAATGCTAATGTAAATTAGCCGAAAAACTAGCCAACATTAGCTAACAGTTCGGATGTTACCATATGTCCCTTCTTCTTTATCTTTACTGACGGCGCCTGTGTATTTGGTTGTTCTAGCTAAATACGCCTCAGCGACGACAACGCAGTGGAAACCGTCAGTGGGAGCATTGCAGCGGACTTCTGTTTTCATATTTGGGATCTGTAAGCGGTGAGCATGCCTACTGTGGTGTTAATGGACGTGTCTCTGTCCATGACACGACCAGTGTCATTGGATGGCATCGAAGAGTTTCAGAGGAAGAACCTGGCTGTCCACGGACTCAATATGTTGTTTGAACACATGGCCTCAAACTACCGCTTGGAGTTCACGTCGCTGATGGCCTTTTCTTCCCTGTGGGAACTCCTGGTACCTTTCACCAGAGACTACAATGCATTGCAGGTAAAGTGTGCTCATGTGACATATCTGTCTGAAAAGTCAAAGTATATTTTGTTTCCTTGAAAAGCGGTCTGATTTTGGGATTACCGTATGTTTTTTTTCCTGCACAGGAGGCTCTGAGCAACCTGGAAGACTATGACAAAACCTGTGTTGAAGCAGCTCTAAATGGAGTTAGTAATGTAGTACAGCAGGAGTGGGGTAGTGCCTGCCCCTGTCAGGTATTTGGCTAACACTTTATTCAGTATCGCCACACCTCTGTATTTATTGGATTTATTTATTGCTTATTATTGGTCGAATAGCTTTCCTGCAGTGATCTGAACCATATGTTCATATACTGAGTTATGTTTATGTACTTCTTCCATATGTCCTGTAGGTGGTGCTGGTTACTGATGGATCCCTTGGTATTGGGAAGGGGTCTTTACGCCACTCCCTCCAAACACTGAAACAACGTGGGGATGACAAGAAATTTCCTCTTCCTTTCCCTTTTCCTACCAAACTGTTCATCATGTGTATTGCCAATGCAGAGGAGGTATTGAGCCATCCTTACAGTCACATGATACCAGAAGCAGCTATCAAAAACACAATTCAGGGTCATATTGCCTGTGTTAGACACCTGTAAATCACACATTTCTGTGAACATTTTAGGATGACAGCAGTATGACAGTTGCTTTCTACCTTCACAGACTCAAACTATAGTTTTCCAGCACATAAAACATTTTGGCTTCCAACAAAGAGGCTGTCACTTCACAAAGCTGTTATTTAAAAAATAAATTTGAATACATTTTATTTTTCAAATAGCAAAAAAATAACATAAAATGTATAAACTTATAAGTATAAGTGAAATAGCACAGTCTTTTTGTGTTGACTATATGCACACTAATCATGGTTATAAATAGTCACCAACTTTGAGTCGGGGAAAACCCTGCATGTTATTAAATATCAGGTATTCATCAAATCACTTTTATTGTCACATCACATGTGCAGGTACACTGGTACAGTACATGTGAGTGAAATGTTTATCGTCATGAAATTTGTAGATGAGGTGACCTTTGATTAAAGGTTTAAGATGATTTCTCTGTCAGCATTTCAGAATCGACAGACAAAAATTTGCTATAGATAACCTCACAGCACTTATCAGTTAAAGTTTTTGTGCTATTGTATCCCAAGTGCCCGGGAAGTTTCTCATGGAGATTTTTTTAGGAGGGGGACCACACCTCATTCACTCCCTGTCATATGACTATTGTATGGCTACTTCCTTCACTCAGGTTCTTAGTTCTCATTTTCATACATGGGAATCTGCGAGGCCCAGGAGCAACCACCAGTCTTCCCCATACCACAGTCTCAGCCCTAGATCTATATTTATTCCATCTGTCAGTACCTTTCAGGAAGCATGATCAGTCTAATTGAGAATGTGGAAATTGCCATTAAATTGCAAATATGTAAAAGTTTAACTTAATCTAGCTAAATAGCCCAGCTTTGAAAAATTAGACCCACTGTCTTGTGTAATTTCAGTTACAGATGACTGATGCCATGGACAACCTGGAGGAATTACTTTGCCTTAGTGGAGGGGATGGGCAAATCTTTACTATGGAGGGACCGCTTTGCATGAAGAGTGTACAGACCATGTTTGGGTACTACTGTAACTGTTTAGATTATTCACAAAAAACATTTTAACCTCTTTCATATGTTTAGTAAGGGCATCTTTGGTCATATTCTATATCTGCATGTCCCCAGGAAGCTGATCGATCTTGTATACTCTCCCTTCCACGCGGTTTTGCACTGTGGGAATCTATCCTCAGATGTTCAGGTCTTCCCTCGACCTGAGCCTGTCGTGATGGATGAAGAGGTGGAGCCTATGCCCCGGACTGTTAGTACAGGTACTGGCTTCAGATTTTATGATTAGTTTAATTTAAGGAGGTCATGAAACATTACATGCATAAAAGCTAATTTACATCATGGAACCCTACTTTAAAAAACTGACATAGATGTAACTGTGAAGCAGGATTTAAGAAATAAGTGCTGAAGTTTTATTCTGTCAGTACGGACCATGACAACATGTGGTTGGCTGGTGGCAGCTAGTAGACTTACATTATTTTACGTTAGCTAACTAGTGAGAGAATCAATAACTCTAAGGAAAATAAAGACACTAAAACTGAAAATCCGTTTAAGGGGATCATTTTTGTGCTGGGCTAAGAAACTTAGCTGATTGCATGAGCTGATTGTGCCGCACAGTACAGCTGGTTAGAGGAGGAAAAATCAGTTTCTGACTTCATTCTGTCGGTCTGGTGATTCAAACAGTCTGTCCTCTACACTGTTCTTATTTAAGTAAACTTTAAGCACTTCTTTCACAGACAGTGTTACATCTATGTCAGTTTTTGAGAGCAGACCTCCACGATGTAAACTGGCCTTTATATGTTTAGTGTTTCGTATCCTCTTTAAATTCTTCATTTTTTTTAAACAAATCTTTCTCTTGTATGCCTTTCAGATTTGGAGATTGTGGGTTTCATTGAAATTGCTGACATTGCAAGTCCTCCTGTCATATCCAGACACTTGGTATTACCTATTGCTGTAAACAAAGGTTGGTTTTAATACTTTTGCTATGTTCCAGTTATAGAGAAATGCGGATTGGTGACATATTAGCTTTGCAGCTTGTGCACATCTCCTCGTATTTAGATGTAAACACCCAAATGTTCAAGCAGCTTTATGTTAACTCACTTAAGAAAGAAAGAAAAAAGAACTTTAGAGTTTGCTGTTGCAGAACAAATCAATTTTAGTAAATAAGGTTGATAACGAACGAATCAGGAAATGCCTCAGACTATAAGAAACCAACAAAATAGGAAGGAAGAGCAAAGCTGCTGGGAAATCCCTTGAGGTTCGAGCTTCCTTTATTTGTCATGCACACTAATTTATTTCAGTACTTCTTTAAAAAATTGCTCTCATTCTGTAATGTAAAAGATTAAAACTAACATTAATAGAAGAGATGAGAAAAACGTAAGTAAAATTGTCTAACACAGTCTAACAGCAGAAATGAAAACAAGTATTTTTTTCTGATTAATAAAGAATAGCAAATATTTATGATTTAGTTTATTATGTGTACTTGGTTTTAGATGTGGATGAAGTTGGTACGGGAACCACAGATGAGCTTGAGGAGGAACCTTCTGCCAGTCAGATGGCAGGCAAAAGTCCCAATTTTTGTGTACTTTTACATGGAAGTCTGAAGGTTGAAGGCATGGTGGCGCTGGTCCAGCTGGGGTGAGATGCAGCAGAGCTGTTATATAAACTCTTTTATATTAACCTGCACCATAAAGACTGCTATATTATGCAAACAAATTGTATATGTAGTTTGCTTTTTTGCCCCTCAGGCCGGAGTGGTACGGCATGTTGTACTCCCAGGCAGACAGCAAGAAGAAATCAAACTTGATGATGTCTCTTTTTGATCCCGGTCCGGAGCCTCTGCCCTGGCTGGGCAAGATATCACATTTGGGACCAATCTCAGGTGACTTTTTGTTTTTTTAATCTCTCCACCATGCCAAGTTTCATTGCAGATGAGGGTCAAATGAGCAAATATGAAGAGTTCTGTGTTTACAAAAGATTATATGGGGTTTCTAAGTGCACTGTCTTTAAATTTTTTTTTCTTTTTTCCCCCAGTGGCTTAAATTAATCCGGAAACCATTTTAGGGATATTCTGAAACTCTGTGTTTTATTTAACATGTGACACAATGACCCATGCACAAGTATTCCTAAAGAACAACAGACTGTGGACACGATCAAGTAGTTAATACTTCACCTGGGTTTCTCACGTGTCTCATGATGCAGTGTATTGACTGACCTCACTATGTTGTCCCGTGACCTTTCTCATGTCACAGAAGCGGCTGATAATCCCTACGGAGAGGATGACAGTAAAAGTCCATTTCCTGTACAACCACAGGTGAAACGTAGCTATGCCCAGAATGTGACCGTGTGGATTAAGGCCAGTGGACTACAGGTGAAGTAAAATTACTGCGTGAGAGTATTTTTCTCTTGAAAGTTTGGAGAAAAGACAAACATTTCATACATTTCTGTCAGTGATAAATTTATCTAATTATATTCTTTTAATGAACTGCTTTCTGTTTTTAAAAAAACCCAGAAAGCGATTAATTTCTGACATTTCTGTGTAAGAAGAAGAAAAAAAGGCTTATTTGCGAAATTGTCAAAATAGCTTCAGATTAATTTCTTGCAATTGACTAATGAGTTACTTGGCTTCTCAGAGGCTGCTCTGTTCACTGCCTCTACAGTGGGCTCAGCAAGTCTCTACTTTGTTTGAACTCTCTTCAGCAGAGCTTGGTTAATATTTATTGAAATTCTTGTTCCTGTGATTAATAATTACTCCAGGAATTTCTGGTATTTGATTTTGTCAATATTGTCGCCATCAAACAAATATTGATTCTTCAGGTCAGTCCAAGTCTGTCATTCAGAGTAATCTTTACATGACCAACTATGTAATCTTATATTAGTGAATCTTAAAAAAACAAAGGAAAATGTCATCAAAAGGTTTTTCGTTTTTGTAGTTTATTCAATAATCATTACACACGAAGTGAAATATTTCCTAAAAATATGACGAAATATTTACTATTTGATATAAATCTTGAGGCTTGTGGTTTATAGCTCATTTAAAAACGGAAATCCAGTGTCTCAGATTATTAAAATGCTTCCTAAGTTTAATCAAAAAAAGATTGACAATAAAGAAATGTCCACCTACTGTAAAGTTCATGTAAACACTCAGCACTTAGTTTGAGTGCTTTTATTATTTATCAAGGCAGCGTGGCATGGAGATGATCTGCACTGAAGCCCAGGTTGCTTTGATAGATAGATGGCCGATAGTGCAGCTTGTCTGTGTTTCTCATCTTCCTGACATTATCTCACAGATTCTCTTTGGCATTTAGATCAGATTAGTTGGCTATAGTCATGCACAGTAATAACATTGTCAGCAAACCATTTGCTCATAGATTTAGCAATGTGTGCTTACTCCTGCTGAAAAAGGGAAATCTGCATCTCACTGAAGCTTATCAGAAGATCTGCGCATAGAGTACTCTAAAATCATCTTGTAGATGGCTGTTAACTCTGTACTTAACAAAACGGTGAACCAACAATTTCCAATACAGATCAACTAATAAATATTCTACTAATTGAGATACTGGATTTCAGGTTTTCAAGCCGTAATCACTAAAACTAATATAAAAACATTTCATTGGTCAAAACATTTAAGGGGCCTTTTGATTCATTGACTCGTTTTTTATGCTGTCATTGTACAGACTGATGTCCAGAAGATCCTGAGGAATGCCAGGAAACTGCCAGATAAAACTCAGACCTTCTATAAGGTAAGATTAGCTGGAGTGGCTCTAAACTATAATTTTTAAAGCTATGTTTGTTTTTTTCCAAAAATGAAATGTTATATTTTCATTTTGATTCTGACAGGAGCTGAACCGTCTACGTAAGGCTGCTTTGGCTTTTGGTTTCTGGGAGCTCCTGAAGGGAGTTGCCGATCTGCTGGAGAGAGAGTGCACCATGCTGCCAGACTCGGCACATCCTGATGCTGCTTTCCAGCTCTCCCACGCTGCACAGCAGCTTAAATTGGCCAGCACTGGTGACTCCCAGTATGCTGCTTTTGATCACAACATTGTTCCCATGCACACGGATTTCTCAAGTTGAGCCGCATCCGAATTTGTATGAATGAACTCAAAATATCATAGGCTCCGCCTGCGTGGACCAATGTGCTGCAGTGTTGCATACACCCTGTAAAGACGTTCACGGGATTATTTTACGAAGTCATCTTTGGGATTCAGTGTTGTTTTGTTTTTATAAATGTTCCTTTGTAGGAATCTTTTGACACAATAACCACATTAAAATTAGGTTTTTATTCATTGTCAAATAACTGCCACATTTACAGAACAGAGTAAACAGCTATTAATGTTGGCATTCGTAATTCAAGTGCAAATAATAAAAAAGCAGCCAGAAAAAACCTGTTACAATTTAACATTGCTCCTTGAAGGTTGTTGTTGAGCACAATGGACACTTTTTTTTTTTAAGCAGTCTGGTTATTTGTCCCTGAGCTTTGTGGAATGGCTTGGAATTGTGAAATTATAACCAAGAGCTTATCATGTGGAATGATGACTTGTTTTCTTTATACATATGGCAGTGACTGAATATGAAATGATAACAGGGTTTTCTTATCAGTGCTTCTCAAAATAGCGCTGCGTGGGAGAAAAACAAGACTAAGAGCGGGGGGGCACTATCACACAGGTGCTATGGAAATGTACCGGTATGTGTGTGCAAACTTGGTCACCAATAAGTTTGCTCGATGCAGTATTTCTGTACTCATTGCACATCTATTGTGTTAATAATAGCCATAAAGGAAGTCATTTTAGTTTTTATATGGACAGGCTGTCAAAAATTGAGTTGATAATAAATTTGACATAAGGATGATGATTATTAAAAACAAAGGTCGAGGAATAAGCAGGCAGCAAAGGTGTTCAAGGAATGCTGTTGGTGTTGAGTCTCAATTTGCTTTCCTCTTTTTGGTCCGGAAGCGCCTCTTCCTCTGCTTGTAAAGGTGGCTAAAGTTGATAAAAAGTCCTTTTGTGGGGGGGGAGGGGGAACCAAGATTAATATCAGAGCAGCAGTGGTTAAGTTAGAATATATGTGTCATGTGAGAGACAGTTCATGTGGGGACTTACCCAAAAACATAAGAACAAGATAAATGTACAGGAAGTAAGAGAAGCTGACAGAGGTGCCAATCACTTTAGTCAGAGGAATGCTGAAGAGTTTAGATTCATCAAAGATGGGGATGGACTGGATCACTGCAAGAGCTACGTGGGATTGAGAGATAAGAGTATATATAATAGAGTCTATAAACATGTTTGCATGTTTTTTATATCAAATTTTGTTTAAAAAAAAAAAAAGCCTACCTTCAGCTAAAACACCTAGTGGATACAGTGGCATCCAGACAGTATACCGCAGCCAAGTGAGGGTTTTCCACTCTGTATTGAAACAGCCCAGCATGTAAAAGGGATACCTGAAAAAGGATGAGCATGTTGGTTAAGGGGAAAAAAAGTCATGCTCCAAATAAAATTACACAAAGTTGCATCCACAGTTACACATTCTTATAAAATTATAGCTCAGATGCAACTGCTACTTGCCTGTTTCAAGGCTGAAATGTGAATAAAATCTAACAAAAAACTGTAACTGTTCCAAACATTTGCAAAGCTCTAAATCTTATCCAATTTTAGTTTTATTTAAATACAACTGGCTAAAGCTGTACTATATATCACTAGATGACTGTTTACTGTAGACAGTAGGAAAATGCATACTTGCCTAAAAATCTCAATAGCACTCCACAGATAGAAAACAAAGAACACAACTGGCTTGTGGTGCATTTCCTCCAGACTACCAAAAATGATGAAGAGGATAAAATTCCTTCCGACCACCTAGTGCACAAACAAAAGATGTGTATTGGTGCTCAATCTGTAACTTTAGGAAACTTGAACTCAGGCAAAAAAACAAAACAAAAAAAACCCATCCCATACCTGTATAAGAGTTGGTATAACACCTGTCTTGACTACACCAAAAGCAGCATTCAGGACCTCTACTAATGCCAGGATCTGGCAGAAGAACATCACATCCGAAATTGTGTGAAATGTGTCATAGAGGGAATCTGAAAAGAGTTTTGAACGGACATGTTTTAACCAGTTTTCTGTGAAGTAAGTGACACTTTCAGCTTCTCCTGTGTAATATATTTTCACACCTATGCCAATGATAAACAGGCGCACTGTCATGTTGACAAAGATCCATGAAAAACCAAGAAACTGGACCAGGTTGTACACAATCAAGAACACAGTTTTCAGGCTGACGAACCCTGAAATATTTCAAAGAAATTGGAAAATTGTATCAGCAGTTTTCCCTTCAAAGCCATCTGATAAAACAGAATGTTCAAGTGCAATATATTATCTGCACCCACCTTCTTCTTTTTGTCTTGAAGCCTTCAGCCTGTTCTTTTTCTCCTCCTTTTAAAAGTATTTAAAAAATGAAAATAGTACAGTCTTTAATCAATTATTTTAGTCATACTGACATTTTTTAATCTTTATCTGCGAGTGTCATCTAGTAACAATTGTCAAATGCCAAGTTGTACTCTTACCTTTTCTCTGATTTCCATCTCAGCGTCTGACTCGTCCAGCCAGCGATCAAAGTCCGGTGCCAGGAAGACAGGTTTACGCTCCCGGAGAGTCAGCCTTTCCCACCAACCTCGCTGTATTTTGTGCACTGTAATGTTCACCTGCCGCTGTGTGGACTTGTAGCTGACCTACAGGTTCACGCAATGAGCACAAACAGGAAAACCAAAGAAAGGAAAGGAAAAGATTTAAGAGCAATCTTAAAGTTATTCTGTCTATAGATATATTTCTGATCCCACAAGATAAATTATAGAATTACTCAGCATACCTGTGGCTTTACTGGTAAGAGGAAGTCCAAGCTGAACTTGTACTCATTTTGTCCTTTTGCACCATGCCCCTGGGCTACAAACAGGATATCACAAATGAAATGCCACAAAAATATTTTTAAAAATATGTCTTTAATCACCAAATGCAAATGAAATCCGTGAATCCATGTCACCTGAAAAGTGAAGGACATTTTCATCCACGTGGACGTCAATATTCTGCAAAAACACAGGCAAAGGATAAGCATACTTCCTCGCTAGATCAAGAATTTTTTTACTTCCTGTTAACAGAAACCCGAAACAAAGATATTAATCTTATGTTACATATTACCGTGACAAACTATATTGCAAAACACATAGGATATTTAATTACCAGGTAAAATAAGTGGTTAAAAAGTCTCTAACCTGAATCTTCTGTTACATGATCAGAAATAGAGTTAAGTGCTATAAAAAGAAGAAGAAAACGAGTGCTGAGAAGCCCTCCTGTAGCATGTAGTATGGGATGATGTGATATCTACAGGTGTAACAACACCTGTCCCTCACACATAACCCCACGAGCGCCGCGTGAACAATGCTACCACCCCCACCCACCCCGCCTTCCGAGTAGTTCCAACGGGTATTTTTAGGACTTTTCACCCATGTGATTAACTGTTAACACGAATATTCTTAAAATCAACAGGTTTTAAAAACAGGTTCGAACAGGTTGTGTGGCTTTAGACGTACTACATAATGAACGAAGGACCTCAACAGAGAGCTTTGTATGGATCAGTTATCAGATAAGAGATCTCAGTTCTCATACAGTATGCAAATAGTACAGCTATCCAGCAGGATAACGTTTACAGGAACCTTTCGTCTGTATTTGCATTGCTTCCCATTTACCATCAGAGGCCCAAACACAAGGCTTAAAAAAAAAAAGAAAAAAAAAAGTCAGAACCATGCTAAAGCGTTTTGCCCGTGACAAGCAACTGCAGGAGGTACTCTCACCTGAACATCTGTCAGCTCAACTCGCAGGTAAATGTCTTCATGGCGTTGAGCCCAATAAACAAGAGGTGTGAGTGCCATTATTGCGTTTTTGATCAGTTTTTTTTAATCGGGCAAACAATGAATGAACGCTCCACGCTTCATGCTAGCTGCCCTGGAAGGACTTTAGCAATTACCCAGAATATTCTTCGAACGTGCGCGCTCTCCACTGATCAGTGCTGAGACGCGCTCGTGCAGGAGGCACAAACGTTAGACGTGCTCTTCCCTGATTGGCTAAGTGAATATTTACGGTGTCACAGGAACGCGACAGGTTGTCTAATTTTTCTTTTGGCAGTTTGCTAACAGGCAGCAAGACGACCATATGTCAAGTTTAAAAACTGATTTGTTGAAAACTTCCGGGACATTTAATGTCCTTGTTGGAGTGACAGGAAGCGTCGCAGCCTTGAAACTGCCTCTTTTGGTCTCCCAGCTTCTTGAACTCTCCGGGGTGAGTTGCTTCATATTAGTTAATGTTTGCATATCATGAATGTTTCTATTTTCCCCGTACATAGTTAGCAAATAATAGCACAAGCATCTATATACATTTATTGTTTATCTAAGTGGCATAATACGCATAAGCTCACCTTTACCGCAAGATGGGGATGTTAGGCAGCATCGCTACAAACGCAGTATATTCTAGTTATTAAATAAACAGAGCAAATCTGAGCCAGCAATATCTGCCTGTTAATTAAAAACCACAACGGTCGTCCATGAAAATAGAGAAAACGACATTTGAAGACGTAAATGTTAAACGGGGATAATATATGACAGTGTTGGTATTAGTGTGGGAAAGGTTTTGCAATATACTAAATAAAGTGTGTTAGGACTTTTGTAGTAAACAGGGTGATGAAGCTATGCGTTTGCATAGCAATGCAAATAGTTTTAAATTGTATGTGTAATAGCTAATACCTGTAGAGAGAAATATTTGGCCTGTCAAACTAAGAATAATTGCTTCATTTGAGTTTAACATGCGAGAATATGCATGGATGCACATCCCATGGAGCAGAGAGACATAATGCCCCAATCAGTCAATTTAATTTCCAACAAAATGATGTGGGATCACGGATGTCACTGGAAGCAGTAATGTCTTGTAAACATCATTCTTTTTTAAATTAAACAGTCAGTTGTAGGAAAATCTTCTCTGTAACAACTAGTATGACGTATTTATTTACTTGAGAAAGAATGAACACTTCACCTGCTCAAGCCCTGCTAATTATAAAACAATTGATGAATTAATTCAAGCATACTAGTGGTAGTGGTAATTGTTTAAAAAAATACTCTATAATAATGTAAAAACTTAGAGTAAACAGAAATTCATACCTATGTAGACTCTATCTGCACTCACTTGCTACTTGGTTAGGTACACCAATTAAGCTGCTTTTTAATGCAAATATCTATTTAGCCAATCCCATGGCAGCAACTCAAGCATTTAGGCATGTAGACATGGTCAAGATTACCTGCTTAACTTCATCTGAACATCCGAATGGCAATGAAAGGTGATTTAAGTGACTTTGAACGTAGCATGTTTGTGGGCCGCAAACAGGTTGTTCTGAGTATTTCAGGAACTGCTGATCTACTGGTATTTTCCCACTCAATCATCTCTAGGGTTTACAGAGAATAGCCCAAAAAAGAGAAAATGTCCAGTGAATGGTAGCTTTCTGGGTGAAAATGCCTTTGTGACGTCCAGGGTTAGAGGAGAGTAATTCAAAATCCTCATGTTACAACCATGGTACTAGAAGAGTATCTCTCAATGCACAACTCATCGAACCTTAGCCAAAACCCCACCCTGTGCCATGCCTGTCAGCTAGACATTGAAAAATGAGGCTACAGTTCATACAGACTCACCAAAATTGGACAGAAGAAGTTTGGAAAAATGTTCAAATGGTAGGGTGGGAAATTGGTATAAAGATCATAAAACATGGATCCATCCCGCCATGTCTCAATTGTTCAGGCTGAAGGTGGTGTTATGTTGTGGGGGATATTGTCTTGGCACACTCCAGGCCTCTTAGTACATTTAAGTCATCATTTAAATATGTCTATCATTTATGACCACAGAGTACTCATCTTCTGATGGCTGCTTCCTGCAGGATAACATGCCATAAAGCTCAAATCATGTTAAACTGGTTTGTGAACATGACAGTGAATCCATTGTACACAAGTGGCTTTCAGGCATCCACAGTCATCAGATCTCAATTTTAAATGGGATGTGGTGGAAAAGGAAATTCATACTACTGATGTGTGTCTCCCTCCCTTTTCCCCTTATCTATCTATCTCTCTATCTCTCTATCTCTCTATCTCTCTATCTCTCTCTCTCTCTCTCTCTCTCTCTCTCTCTCTCCTGCAGTCACTGTCATTTATGTCATTTATGTTGTCATGCTGTAGGTGGATGTACGTGTAGTCACTACAGAGCATGCCAAGCACTTCTATAATTCTGCTGAGGTGTCAGTCAAAATCTACAGTGACGAGGATGAATGGGAGGTAATAACTAACTCGAGTATGATATTCTAATGTAGCCATTATTACACTGAAAACATATATAGCTATATATATATATATATATATATATATATATATATATATATATATATATATATATATATATATATATATATATATATATATATATATATATATATATATATATATATATATATAGAAAAGACAAATTAACATGACATATATAATCAATATGAAGGTCAGCTTGGGCTCTTCAAATAAAATAGGTGAAGGAATACTGTACAGTGCCATACTGAGCAAAATGAAATGTGGTATGAGTTGCCCATTATTAACTTGAAAACACTGGAGTTACTTGTGAGAATTCTGAGACATAAAAACACTGGTTTAACTTGTGCATTCCAGACAGAAGTGAAGATGTGACTGTGTAACTGGATGCATTTCAAACAGCATGTCTCTCATTTAGCTGTGGAAACAGAGATCTGATCCTGTGCTACACATTGAGCTAAGGCGTTGGGCAGATCTACTTGTCATTGCCCCTCTTGATGCCAACAGTCTTGGAAAGATTGCTAGTGGTATTTGTGATAATCTGCTGGTAAGAAGATGAAACACTAAAGATTTTGCAAATAATCATTTATTGCAGAATTTCTGTGAAATGATTTCCAGGTTTATGTGTATTTGTCATTTCAGACGTGTGTGGTAAGAGCCTGGGATACCAGTCGTCCTCTTCTCTTCTGCCCTGCAATGAACACAGCTATGTGGCTGCATCCTATTACAGCCCAGCAGGTATCCAGACTGAAAGAGTTTGGATATGTGGAAATCCCCTGCGTTGCCAAAAAGCTAGTGTGTGGAGATGAAGGTGAGTTTTAATATGAGGAGGAACTAAATATATTTAACCTTTGCTAATATTTACTCAGACTCTCAGGTCGTTGGAAATTGAAAAAGGGTTGAAATTTACATATTTTACTTAGAACTTAGAATTATGCAACAGCAGACATCATATTCTCACATTTGTGAGCCTTACTCAAGTGAGTATCTTACAATTTCCTTAAAAAAAGACTGACATGATTATTATGGCTTTAAAATAGCTGGAGATTAATATTCACACATGCCATGGAGCCAGTGACTTATTTTACTACACCCATCTTGGACTTTGTCTTTATTTATTTATTTATTTATTTATTTATTATTACTGTAAACCCGTAACTGTATCTGTAGCTCATATATTTGCCATTATATATTTTTTATACTCCAGGTGTCTTCACCTGGAGTATAAAAACTCATGCACGTCTATATGATTGGACTACTTTTTGCAGTCAGGGGAAATTCCCCCCTGATGGCAGTTTAAAAAAAAATGCCTCTTTAAGGATGAATGTGGGTTACGTCCTCCTTTTATATATAGTATATAGCAGGAGCAAACACTACTTGAACTGCGCAGGCAAGAAACGTGACAGTAGTGAGTAAATCATATGACATCAGGGGTCCAAAGGTGAATAAGGAGAGTGGCATGTAACAGTGATTAGACCAGGTGACACACAGCATCACAGGCAGATAAAACAAGAGGTCAAATCTCACCTTTAAAAAAATAGTTTCAAAGGCTAGTTTTTCTACCTTCTTCCTTAACACAAATTCTCCTTCACCAGTTGTGTTGATTTCAGTGTCCTGTGGCTGTAAAAAGTACACTATGTACCAGCACACTGTGACTATTAGCTGCTATAGGTAAACAGACCTTATTCCAAATCACATGCCACATGCTTCCTTTTTTTCTGATAAGGTGACTTATCCCAAGGATGATTTTAGATTAAAGTGGCTCGTGAATTGCTCTTAATTACCAGGCACAGTAGCCAGCTGTGTGTGAGGTCATATCAACCTGCTCAGTGCTCATTGTTAAACTGTGTCACATAACTTGACATAGTAAGTTACCTACGAGAGGCATATTTTAGTTCCTTTCCAAAGACACTGTACTTAAGAGATAACTGTGGTACAAAGGGATTATCCAAGAACATCTAAAACTGCCTCCTTCCCTTTTTTGTATCAAGGACTTGTTTTTCATTCTGTCATGTGGCTAAGCAAAGTATTAAGAGACTTGGACAAACTATGTGAACATCTTACCAGTGTTTAGATTTACTAGGATGACATGGCATGTCTTACAATGCAGGTAGTTTCAAGAATAACCCAGCACTCAAACTCACCACAAGATAAAAATGAATAGGCCTTGATGGAAAATGCTACACGTATTTGACACCATTTTCTGTGGCTCTGGTAGAAGCTACTTTTTGTGTTGCGTGTGTTGTTGTGATCAACCATGCACTCTAAAGCAGTAGCTTTTATAGCACTGTTATAGCATAAATAGCAACCAAGTGAAATGTATAGATCGTACAAGTTCTAAAGTTGGCATCACATACTTGTAGTTCATGTGCTTTAAGACTTATGGTGCGATTTGTAAATGCAAAAACTTGTGTTGCATGGTCTATTTTTGTATAAGGTGCTACCATTTTATCTACTTAACTCTTCACAACTTCCGTTCATTTCATTTTTCTTCCCCGTTAATACAATTTGTTGTTTTTTGCTAACTGGAGCTTATCTCCTAAAATGCTTGGATGGCTAGATACCAATGCTGACAGCACTGCTGATACTTAGCGTTCATATTTAACATGCTGTGTGAGGCTGCTGCATCTGCTAAATCTATATCTGTAGCAGGTGTGTCGACTACTTTATTCTGAGAAATTATTTCTGGAAAAAACACTGTCCACAGCTGCAGTGTCCACCTTTAATATAACCTAGTATAAATAACTATAGTCCATGGTAAGTATTGATTATCCTGCTTCTAGTTACCCTAGGCTGCTGTTTATTAAGCTGTGTTTTCAGCTAAGTCAAAAGAAGTTTCCTATTAACATCCACTAAGAGTACAGGAAAGTATAAATAAGCATAGAAAGTGCTAATATAAGGAACTGAAAGTACTAATTTTAATGACTTAGTCTTATAGCAAGTGCAAAGAAAGTTGGACAGAAGACAAAAGGCTAGAAATAGATTCAGTGGGAACAACTTCCCTTCACAATGTTTTTCAAGGATATCTAACACTGGACTTTTTAATGTCATGTTTACGTCTTGGCTTTGTAAACCACTTTCTGTGTAGTGGAAAAGTAATGAAGTGTCACCTAGATTGTATAACTCAGTTTAAGACATTGATTGATACTATGTCAATTCATACAGTTGACCTTGGTACATTAATCTAATGACTAAAGTGTGCGTGTTAGTCCCCATAGGGAGATAGTTCCTCTGCATTTAACCCATTTACCCAGTGAAGCACAAACATGTGCAGATGTACACATGGATACAGTTAAAGCTTCAAAATTCTAATCAATTCATCTATTTTGGAGATGTACTGCATAAAGTGTTATAAAAGAATAAATAAAATGGTGGAGCTGTGCCTATGAGTTTTGTTGCTAATAGTGCTGTCTTTTTGATTCATCGGTGGGGTTTGGCTCAGATTTATATGCAAACAGCTTGAGTGTAGTGTAGTGTATTTATGAATGTGAAGAATGTGCATGAGCATTTGCATTGCAATCGTGTACATGTCTTCTTTGTATTTTCCTTCAGGCACTGACTGATTTATAGTTTTCTGCAGAAGACATTTGTATAGCTCATAATTCTTTGTTTTTCCATAGGTAAAGGTGCCATGGCAGAAGTATCGACAATTGTCAGTCTTGTCAAAGAGTATCTTCAGAAACCAGATGAGTCATCTTTGGAAGCATGAACGTCATATTGTACATCCAAGCAAACACAAAAGGCCAAAGAAAAACAAACACTATGCCTTGTTGTTGGATTTGTCAAACTGCCACGGTCCAACACACCCATGGTAAACTCATTTACTTGCTTTCACCTGTTTTACTTCATAAATTCACTTCTTAGAATGTGTGGGTGTCTCCAGAACATCATGACTGGCATCTCTCTAAATCCTCTTTTGGTATTGTTAAACCTGTTGGGGCACAGCAGCTTTACATTTCAAAGACGTGCATTGACTTTTTCAACATTAATTCCCATCATATCACCTCTGGAGCCTGATCATCCCAGAGGTTAAAAACAAAAAAGTTGGTAGTGTGAGACGTTAATTTTTAGCTGTCACCATCAGTTTTTTGAGGTACATTTTAAACAGTTTTGTGTTGGTTTTTTTTTGTATATTTATTTTGTTTAGATAGTAACACATTATTTGGTATCCCAAGTAACATAAAAGATAAGGTAGCAACAGCTGCATCTCTCAGAGATGACATGAAAGTGCGTTTTGTATTATGCATTTTTTCCTGACTTGAACAGACAGTTTGAGCCTGTTTACGATGTGCTCGACTTGTTTTTCCTGGAAAGGCTTTCCTCTGAATTTACCTTTGTTTATTCTTTTTGTTTAATGTTAGCTGACGTATTCAGATATAGATATAAGGATAATGAAAACTGCAACATGCCACATTACTGTTTGCTAAGTACCTCTCTAAATGAACATCTAATAATATACCTGTTAAAAAGGCCATATTTATACTCCAAGCTGTAAAATGTGTGATTATACATTTTGTTTATTTGCTAAAGGAACTGAAATTGTTGTCATTATCAAAGGTAAAGAGACAAAAGTGCAACAAGTTAAAATTTCAGTCATGTATTCCCATCAGATTCATGAAAGCCATTGTAATTTGGGGTTTTCTATGGGTTTTAATTAGTTCTTTGAAGTGTCCTTTTTCCAGGATCGATTATTGAGCATAATCAATCATATCAGACATACAGGATGTGCCTTTAATGACTTAAAAAAAACAAAACAAGAATTGGGTGCATGATCATTTCTAACTCTGGTTGTTTTCCTTTTAAGCATAGTCCACACATTTTCATTAGGGTCGGGGAAGGTGATTCCTGAAGCTTGCTTTATCTATTCCAAAACCAGGTTTAGTTTTTGGATTGTTGTCCTGTCCAGCTCTTGATTTGAGAAAAAGTTGGCGAATTTGGAGGTAGTCCTCCTCCTTTAATATTCTGCCAGTATTGCTGGAAGCAAAACAGCCCCAGAGCATGCTGCTACCACCACCATGCTTGACAGTTGCTACAGTGTTTGTCCATTTGAAAGCCACACCTGTGCTCCTCCAAACATACCTCTTTATTGTCTCAATCTTTGTCACATCTTTGACCATAAAACTTTTTTCCAGAAGGCTTGTTCACATGTGGACAGCTGCAAATATCAGTCGAGCTTAAAGGTGTTGCTTTTGGAGGAGGAGCGTCTTTCTTGGTTGGCACCCTCTCAGTCACTAAAAGTTGTAATCAGTCGCTAATGACGAGTTATTAGACCTTGGCTTTGTCGACCTAAGACACTGTAGAACCTTCAGCACCAATTATTAAAAAATGTAAGTAAGTGCATGTATATGTTTGAGCCTGCATTTATATTTTGACCCTGTCAAATCCAAAATGAATTCTTGTTTTTTTGTTTTTTAAAGTCACTGAAGATGAATGGTGAACAATCATTCCACTCTGGGAATTTTTAAAATAATAAAAAGCCCAAAATTACCATGACATTCATGCCCATGGTGTGTATATGTAAGCTTGGTTGTTCATATGTGTGTGTATATAAAATAAATGATAAAATATAATGCTGATTCAGACTGCACTTCTCTGTTCTGGGCTCTGTATGATATTAGTGAGAGATCCTTTAGATGGTCATATGGGGAACCATGACAAAAGGAAAAATATAGAATTGCAAATGAGTATAAAAGCATTGCATGAAACAAAAAGTCATTAAATCCATGTTCTGGCCATGTCATACATTATAGCAGGGGTGTCAAACTCAAATACACAGTGGGCCAAAATTCAAAACTGGAACAAAGTCGCGGGCTAACATTAATATTTATTTAAAAAAAAAATCTTCCTCCAGATATAAAAATGAATCTTTTCTTATGGACTCAAACAAGTTTTGCTGAAAAACTGAATTTGGAACAAGCATAGCTTAATACTAAACAATATATATATTAGCTGTATAATACCAGTAGGCCAGCTCTAATAGTAATTTGGTATGGCTTCGCGGGCCAAATGTAATTAGGCTGCGGGCCAAATTTGGCCCGCGGGCCAGAGTTTGACACCTATGCATTATAGTGTGAA
Organism: Diplotaxodon limnothrissa; assembly: GCF_057381915.1. Taxonomy (NCBI): domain Eukaryota; kingdom Metazoa; phylum Chordata; class Actinopteri; order Cichliformes; family Cichlidae; genus Diplotaxodon; species Diplotaxodon limnothrissa. The sequence continues at coordinate 13,962,230 of NC_140602.1, read as the reverse complement.
CAACATCCTTCTTATTTAATTCTATAGATGCTGTCCTGGTGCCTCTGGGGATTAATTATCTGACACAAGGCAACAGAAACTCTTTTCCCACCAGGCAGTTTGACAGACTGGTTTTACTGCAGAACCACATAAAATAAAACTGTCATGATACGGAAATCCTTGACTTGGTAACAACGATACATCCTCATTTTGTTTGTGCATTTTTGGAAATTTTCTTTATGTTTGCTTTAAGATGGTTTGAGCTTTTTAGAACAACTTCCCCAAATGCTTTTACAAGATGTCCAAAGGGCAAAAGTGACGAAACCCATGGATCGCATTAGTGTAAGACATGTTTATCTTTGTGAAAGCCCTCTATCTCCTAACAAAGTGAAACATCCAGGTCTGGATTGTGTCCAGAGAAAACAGACGGTACACAACTGTCTTACTTGTAATAAACTGAAAGTGCACCTGGCAGGTGGCAGTTGTCTGGAGTAGTGTTATGTTGGGACAAGTAGGCCTACCCCCCATTTAAGAGATCAGGATACTTTGTATTGCAATCTAAGTCAGCCACGTCATGCTGTACATTATGTTTATCATTTTATGTTTTCTTCCCCCCCCCCCCCTATGATAGGGATCTATGGTGTTATTTTGAACTGCTCAAATTTTCCTGGTCACACAGCACTAGGAAGTCTCTTTATTTCCTTGTCATCAAACTGAACTTGTCTCTTTAGCATTAATACCTCCCGTCTCTACTGAAGAGAAACCCTCTCTTCTAATTTGCAGCTGCATGCTGCATGTTTTGTGTGTGTGCATTTTTGTTCTGTTTATTTTAACTTTTCTAGGCTGTGTAGAGGGTAATATTTTATCGTACTTTTTTCCTGCTTCCTCCAAATCCAGTTGGACTGGAGAGAAATTTGGCTTGCAAATAACTGAGGGGATTGTTACTGTTGAGCTGTCGAGGTTGCAGCACATGGAGCGATGTGAATGGCTCCCCAAATGAAAAGCATCCTTCCCTGAGCCATAACCTGTCCTGCTGCTATTGGCTGCTGGCTGATTCTGTTAATGAGGCTAGAGAAATATTACATCAGCCATTCTGACAAGGGGAGTGTCATCCTGGCCTTGATATCACTGTGGGGGAGCATGCAGCTTGCAGGTGTGCTTAATGGGAATGAACAGTGTGTTCTAAGAACTGGGTGCATATCATGAAAACTTCAGATAGGTGATATGAAATGGCCAAAGTTCCACTTGCAAAAACAATTTTTTTCCCAGCTGCCAGTTTAACACATGCTTAACTAAAGATAGCTCCCAAATATCACAATCAATTGAACCTATTGTGTTATTTGCAAGAATTCACCGTCTGAAACCGAGGAGTTTCTGTAAGTACACACGATACCGTCAGCAAGAAAGTGACTCTGCAACATACCAGCTCATCACATGACAGTGTGTTGTCATATTTCAGCAGTGATGAACAGTTAAACCCTAGCTGTATCAGTTACTTAAAAGATTAGTCAACTAACTGGTATTAGTACAATTTTAGTTCAAAGCAAGCTCAAACCTTTTAAAATGAATCAGTACTTCCCTTCATATAATAGCAGCCATATTTATTCAGATAGACATCTACAAACACGAGACAAAAGTAGACAAACTAGCATGCAAGAATAACAAGTCCGCAAATCTTAAAACCAGAAGGATCAGAAACGGGAGCGATTTCAAAACATCAGATAGTGAGATTTTAAAATGTCCTGGGGCTGTAAAAATACATTTGCAGTTCATTGAGTTTAAAAGGTCCAATGTACCTAAGCCATATTTATTTCTTGCTGGGAGTGTATATGTGGGACATGTTTAAGCATAACCTTAAACATTTAACTTTACCACAGTTATATTAACTGTAGACACAATCATAACTTCAGTTACTTTAATCCTGTTACTATAGCTATTAAAATGTGGATTCATTTTTGTAGTTGTCTACTGAAAGCTGAGTGTTGTCTTTGCTGTGATGTATCAGAATTATACAGGTTAACTGTCTCATTAGGAGAAAAAATATCATTTGAACATCATATGACTCCTGCAACAAATTTCCTGTCAACACAGTATAGGGTGAGGCTGTGTGTCAATATGTATGCACTTTCACTAACACATCTGACACAAGTGTCTGATGCAACCCAAGCAGTCTCTAGGCTCAGTGTGTGTTTGTGACCTCTGGGAATGTTTAAGCGTGTTTCATCAGAAACTGCATCCTGAGAGATCACCTGCTCTGCTCCCTGTGTCACCACAGCTTGCTTTACCCACTCTGAGATGCTTAAAAGTGGTAAACACCATGCACATTCACTCAGGAGTGTGTTTTATGTGCATAAATAATATTTTGTATTATTTATGCACACTTTCCTACACTTTACACACAGATAAATTTATAGATGTACATCTTATGTCAATCACAGTGTGTGGTGGCTTTAGAATTTACTCTAAAAGCTCTCTTACAGACCACAAACCTGGAAAGGCTGTAATCTGTGTATATAATCTGACTTGGACTAGTTAAGAATTAGTCAGCATTTCCCACACGCTTCTGGATTTGAGTCAACCACGCACGGCTGGTGCATTTATTGCTTTCTTTGTATGCCTTCTTTCATCTGGGATACAACCCTTTTGTAAAGAAAATGTGACCCATGTTGGTAAAGCCTTCACTGAAATTCTCTATCTTAAAACATTCATATCTGTATATGTATGCATATTTAAAACAGGGAGGTCTCACACAGGGAAATGCCCACTACAAATGCAAAACTGCAGATTCCATTGCGAGTTAATTTGTGCGGAGCTATCCGTTATAAAGGGGCAGCCGTTTGGGCCTCTTTAAATAAAAACATGATCAAATCAATCAGTATCTTTTCATCCTGTGCAATCATTTACAGACTTGGCTCCCAGCAGTTGTTCTAAAAGTGTCTAAGTTATTTCTGACCTACTTATAAACATGCTTGTCATGTCTAGCTTTACATGTCTATCACATGTCTCAAAGCTATGTACTGTATATGTTTAATATTCCCTTTTTTGTTGCCTTGTATGTTGGATGATGTGTGAGTTGCCTTGATGGCTTGTGTTGGTTACCCCAGAGCTGTAATGCCATAGTAACAGGAAATGGGAAGATCTGAGGAATTATCCATGGGGGTGAATCATTCCTCACATCAGGTATAAAGATGCTCCTTGATGAGCATCTTTGTACCTGTGAAACCCCCCTTGGACTTGTGGAAGCAACCAACTTGTCTAGACTAAACTGTGGCACCCCCATGGGACACATAAATTAGACTTTGGCTCACAGGTGAGGGGGGACATGATGCAAGTGCAACAAGACATGTACTCATCCAGATGTCAAGTCAGTGGAGAGTGTAAGAATTTAGGTGTGCAATATATAATAGAAATTCATTATATTATAAAACATTTGATTAGATTGAAAGGTGAAATGCCAGTCATGAGTAATGACAAGAAATTTAAAAAAAAGTCTGCCCGGGGTAATGGCTGACCTGAATTTAACTTTGGTCAATTATAGTAAACCATTAACTTTATTAGGATGAGATCGACACATGCAATCCTCTGCCATAAACGCTTCTTTTAGGTGCAGCTATTTACATATATTGGATTCTCTTTGTGTCAAGTCATATATTTATTTTAATTTCTGAGAATACATGCATCCTGCCATAATAAGTCTAATCGGAGAACAGTTTATTTTGACATCAGTGGGATGTCTTTAAACCAGTTTTATTGTTGCAGATATATTTAAATGTGTATGTTCCCAACCTTAGGCGTCTTCTGTGCCACTACACGGTTGAGTATGCAGTGACTAGTTCACGTAACCGTAGAGGTGCTGTGGGATAATGACTTGCATACAAGTCAACACAAAGATAAAGAACGGGGAATTATAAACACGTGATTTCCTTTATTGCTCCGAGACTGGCTTGTCCGATTCTGACACTCAGGCATGGGAACCGGGCAAAGGCGCGAAGGTGAGAAAGAGTCAACCTGACAAACGTGTGTTATCTGACAGGGAGTGAAAAGGGGCAAAAAACCCCGACTCTTAAATTAATTTCGGCGGTAGCAGCAGACAGTTGGCAGCCGGACAAAAAGTCACTGAAAGCGAGAAAACATGACATGTGAAGAAAACAAGCCGTGGATAGAGGGAGGGTGTGACTCCGCCTATTGATCAAAGACCATCCTCCTTCCTTTTGTCTTTTCTTCAGTTTGTTAACTTCTCTAAAAGCCTCGTGGACTTCGGGCCAGCAGCGCAGCAGTTTTTTTTAGTAGGCTGTGCTGTCGCTTCATTTGGTGGGATTGACGCATCTGGACTGATCCACTCCACGGGCGGCGGAGAGATTTGCCCACTCTTTTCTTAGAAGTTTCATGGAGTCTTTGTGGAAATCATTGATTACACGGGTGAGGTAAGGAGAGTTGTTCGCAGTTTAAAGTAACTGACGACTGATTGTGATGCAGAAGTGCGTAAAGTCAGAAAAGCGGGACCGGTGAACCTTTTAGTAAAGCTGTCAGAGTGCGTCAAAGAAGGTGGAACTATTTCATACAGTCGAGATCGATTTATGCATCCTCTGATTTTGTGTGTGTGTGTGTGTGCGTGCGTGCGTGTGTGTGTGTGTTTGGAACTTAGTTTGGTTTTAGTTTTGCCGTGGTTTACGAGGCTTTCGCGGCTGTATGGAAATGACTCGCTCTGTGAGCGAAAGTCAAGCTCTTACGCCCGTCTTATTTTCATATTATTTGCGTCCTATTAAATTTGGCAGGCTGCTCTTCTCGGCAGGTCTCGTACTTTCACATTTTGGCTGAGAAGCAAATATATGTGCATCGTAAGCTACAGCTCACGAGGATGTCAAGAGAAGCTGAGAAGAAACTTTTTTTTTTCTCCTCGTTCAAGTTCCGTTTTTTATTGTTTGGACGTGAGCCGCTTTCATTGGTTAAGTCTAAGACATATTGGAGGAAATTGATTTTTTTTTTATGTCACACCAACTTGCGGAGATCTTTCAACATATCCTAACCCGAGAGACTAATTGGTGATCAGATAAATGATTAATGATTGCTAGACTGGACTGAAGTAAGCTTTTACCTTTTCACTCTTCTCTCGCGTGGTTTTAAGCCACGGGCGTTTTGTTTTCGAAAGTTACGCTCTCCATCACCCTTGCCCTACAGATCATGGGAGTGGGAGGACACACAAAGGCGCATGCACACAGGCAGACACAAATTTTAGAGTGCGGTTTTTAGTCCGTTGAAAACAGCTCTGCGCAGTTTCCTCCATGCACATAAACCGCGTTTCTCCTCGCCATATACAGATAAGCCGTCACACCACTTGTGTGAAAGGTGTCAACAGGATGAGAAGATAAGATCTCAGTGCTGTGCTGTCATTAGACTGGAGAGGGTCACTGTGTGGGATTAAAGAAAAAAAAAAGTCGTTTACTTCTCTAAACCTCACCAAGAGTTTCAGTTATTCTCAGAACGTCTTATCATTTTTTTTGCATTTACAGATTGTGCTGGCAGATGTTGTATTTGCTAAACCTCTACACTTTAACTGTTGAGCCAAATTTCCACGCGTAGTCGGCAAGCGAGTGCAAATAAACCTTGGTATAATTTATAATTTATCTCCTCTATGACCTCATCGGTGCCTGCAAATGCTTGCATGGCAGATCACGTGACGACGTTATCTTCTTTTCATCTGCTCCAAGAAGCCAGACTGCGTTGCGATCCACACGTTGCTATGTATCTGTTATCTGTCATGTCTGTATCTTAAAAATGGGATGGGATGCATCTAGCATTTTACTCAAGTGAAGGTTTTGTATTCCACATTTAAACAAACCCCCCCACCCAAAGAAACAAAACAAAAAACAAACTCTCAATCATTTACTTCCAAACTGGAGGCGGGCTTTCTGTTCTGCTTTCCAATTTTTACACTTGCAGAACCTTCCTTGGTGAAAATGTGCTGTACTTCTTACGCTCAGCTTTACACTTACTAAAAGAGAGTGAAGTGAAAATATCAAGAATGTGCAAAAATACTTTTTTCTTAGGAAAAAAAAGGTATGTGTGTGTGTGTGTGGGGGGGGGGGGGGGGGGGGGGGATTCTGATACTGCACTATGGTCACTGTGGCTAGTGTTTATCACTTTGTGGATTACACATCTGTCATTGCAGATCATTTTTCACTGTTCATTTACCTGCTGAGCCCCAAAGTCTTGTTTGGATGTTACTCTTAACTTTCATTTAAAAAAGCTGATAGGAGGAACTGTTAGCTGACTAGTTTCAGTGTCAGGCGTTACCAAAAAGAGTTTTTAGTCATTAAAAGCTAATCAGCAAATTCCCATAAATGGGAGTCAGATGCAAAACAGCACTGAAGAAGTATAACAAAGAAGTACCTACGGTATGACCAGAGGGCTGTGGTAATAAAATGCAGAACAGCAACAACTCCACTTGTTTTGTCTGAGAATGTAAACACGAGATGAGAAGTGCATGCCAGATCAGGCGATAAGTCCTACTTCGACAAAAGCGAAGTAGCCTTTTTGATACGATCACAGTGACACATTGACATTTGAAGTAAGCCATGGTAAAACCATAACACATTATATGTGACTCACAGAAATGACAACAGTTGTGCTACAGTGTAGTTCTCATTTTTACAGATGGCCTTGAAGTTGAGACTGCTCTCGGTCACACCTGGATATTATGTTACCACAAGTAACAGTTGGAGTGGAGGTGGTACAGGGAGAGCCAGTCGGTTTGGCGCATCATGTGTCAACTATCTCTTTGGCAGTTTGTGGAAAACCTTTCTCAAACCTGAGATTTCTCCTTGTACAAGAATTAAATTGTAACTCATTGTAGGAACCATTTATTAGCCGTGTGCGCTTTTTTTACTTTACAAGGTCAAAAGGAATGACTTACAAATAATTTGGTCCAGTTATTATTTGTCTTAAAACTGTGATTTTATGTGGTTATGCAATTATGTGTAATGTGAAGGAGTGGCATGGAAACTATGTTTAGGGCTGCAGTAGGAAGACGTGATGAAATAGCGATGAATGTACACCAAAGATTATTAAGTATCTACATGTTGTGCTCGCATATGAATTACTGAAGCCTTTTTACAATAAACCCTGAAGACTCTTTGTGTTTATTTACACCAGTGACCTGTGTGGTGATGGTCTGAGGCCGTCTGGCCTGGGTGGGGATTTTCTCTTCCACGTGATCCCCACACATTCCTCAGATAGTAACTTATTTTTCACATGCAGGACTCTTATTCCACCATTTATGTGCGTGAGTGTGATATGTGAGATAAACCTCAAATTTTTTTTTTTAAAGTCACTTCAGTTCTTATCTCGTGATTCTGCTACTAAGCATTTATTTTTCCGTAACACACTTCACTGCTATATCTGATGTCAACATAGTCGGATTGATTCCAGTGTTAAACAAACTTTTGATAGTTTTTCAGTGAGAAATGCCACAATCTAATTGTTTTTGTTTTTTTGGCAGGTCCGGAGCATTATTGATGAATCATCATAACAAGGCTACTACATGATGAGCAACCAGTCAATGCAAACCCTCACTGATGCAGTGTTACGAGCCAAGATGCCATTATTTGACCGGACGATAGCATCTGCAGGACTGTCAAAACCGCAAAATATGTCTGGTTTCCTGGGCAAGCAGGCGCTGCCGTGCCATGGGGCCTTCTTTGCTTATGACCCGAGAGGAAAAGAGGGAGCGGGATTCACTTCTCCTTGGAGGAACTCAAAGACATCTCTGCTGAACGACCGGAGTACTATGAGTCACCTCTCTGGCATGGAGGGAAACCATCTGATTTACAGACACGACAGCAATTCTTCAGAGGAAACTCAGTCTTCTGCTACGCGTCACACCCCGGTAAAACAGGGCTTTATGAGGTACAAGAAAAGTCCTGAGATTAGCAGTCCTACAGTTGCAGCGTCGTTGCCTATTAGAAAACAAAAAACTGGAGGTGAGACTTCATCACCCCCATCTGAAAACTCTGTTTACTTAGCGATTCCCAGGCCGGTTTACGGACATAATCCCTGCTGTAATGAACTGGGTTGCATGTTAGGACAACGCTACAGTGTGGAACATAGCTCTCCAAGGATACCAAACACTGTATATGAGCGTGACTGGATGCAAACTGATGCTCACTACGCTGAAAAACCATCTGTTGAAAGGAAAGGACAAGAAATGGGGCTTCAACAGAGAGTCTTACAGTTTGAACACAGCACAGATACACTGAAGAGGCTGACTGTGGACTCGTACAGCCCTGTTAGAGGAAGAACTTTGCCTGCTGTGATTGAACCACACTACAGCAGTTACCCCTGCACCTCAACTCGTCCACTGTTTGGTTCTTTAAGTGAGCATAGCCAGCCTTTACAGACTTCCCCCAGAGGCTACCCCAGCCTTTACCCCTCCCACCCTACATATGAGCATATGACCTCAGAGGTTTATCAGGAACGTTCTCCCATGTCCAAATATGGCCAACTAGCGCAGCACCAAGTGTTTTACTACCCCCAGGCAAATGTGGAGGTAGAAAACAGAACCCAGTGTAAAGATAGTGGCAGTAAGCAGAGAGAAGATGTTGCTGTTATTCATAAACACACAAGCTCAAACCCTCGGGAGCATTACATAGTGCCTCAGTCGCTTCATGCTGAAATTCCTTTGCCTTTGTCTAGCACTGAAATGTTGCCAAATCATTCTTTTATGCGGGGTTTGAACTATCCATGCTATGCTGTTCCAAGACTTCATTTAAATCCAAGCCAAATCAGAGCCCCCCTAAAAAGGCAACATGCATCACCTACTTTTCATCCTAGCCACAAAAATGTTTCGCCATCCAGCCAACATATGGATCACCCCATGGTGTCCGCCAGCAGTTTACAAAAGGACAAACCCAAGCACCCCGGCCTTCATGTTGACCACCTACCCATTTCCTCACCGTTCCTACCTGTGACTCAAACCAGCCCTGCCAGACGTGTGAGCAAGCCAGGTGTCTCACCATCAGTTATAGAAATGAGAGGATTCTTCCCCCCTCTCAACCGCCTGCATATGGACTCACCCATCCTTCCACCACTTGGCTTGAATGTGGACAGAGCAGTGGACTATTCCTCCTGTGAATCTCAAGTCCCTTGCCCGACTCAGCCAAAAAACGTTCCAGTTTCCCCAGCCGTGTGGCGACCTCAGTCACCGAATTGGAGTTCAAATCGGATCCACACAGACGTGCCTAAGAGTGCAAATGTCCACAAAAGTATCGATTCTCCTGCTGTCGAAACAAGAAGCAAACATAAAAGCTCTGTGTCCAGTCCAGAAACCGCTGTTAATAAACAGTGTCTAAAGAGGAGCATTTCCCATTCATCTTCACCTGTCAAAATAAAAGAGGAGGATAAGGATTTATATGAAGTGGAATGGACCAAGAAGAGACAAAAGTTGAAAACGGAGATTATCCGAGAAGGAAATAAGAATGACTCTCCCCCTATGCCAGTTATTGACACTGTTTTCAGTTTGGCACCTTACCAAGGATATCTGCAGACCTCGGGAGGGATCTCTGGAGCTGGAGCATCAGGGAAAGCCTGTCAGTCCTCTGAGCAGCATGAAGTTAAATCCAAGCCAGACAAAGAAAAAAAACAAGATCAAGCTAAACAGGAGCCTGTTGTGTGTCTAGTTTTTAAAGAAACTCGCACTAATACTTCAAAAGAGAAAAGTGCTGCAGAAGCTGTTGAACCCAAAAATATTAAAGTAGAAAACCTAGATAAATCAGATATCAGCAGCTCTACAGATGACAGCATTTGTCCCAACCACAGCAGCAAAATGGAAGTCAAAAAAGAGCCCACAGAGACTGCTTCACCTTTCTTAAAAAAGACAATTGAACCTGAAGAACATGAAACTAAGCCATCTAGAGCAGCTGAAAATAAGACTTCAGATGAGTCCAAACCTGCTGAGATGACTGCACAGACAAACACGACTTCTGAAGGTGACACAAAAGCAACACAACACAAAGAGGAGCTCATCCTTCCCCCCAAACCCACGACTCCACTGCCTGGGAGCAAACTAAATTTCAAAAACATTCCCCCTCAGTGTCTTAAACTTTCCACCTATAAGATTATTATCCCTAACGGCAAGAATTATTTCCCTGTTCCACCACCACAGAAGCCGACTGCACAGCCAGCAGCTGAGTTCATACCAAACCAAGATATCCAAACGCCCGCCCGCAAGCATTTCCTTGAGCTGCACCAGTCATTCTGTAAGCTTGTGTCCAAATCTGTGTCGACTTCTTCAGAGCAGGACCTTAAAAAGTGGTTGTCCCAACTGAAAATAACCGAATTGGTGTCTCACGTGACCAAAGTCCAGAAAGTTTCCTGCCTGCTGGGGGTAAAAGCCAGAGAGGCTTGGCTCAACGAGGAGATGAAATCGGCACTTGACACGGTCCTCGACAGGTTAAGAGAGTACTCGATCCAGGAACGCTGTCCTTTTCCGCACGTCATGCGGACGGGAGCAGTGTTTCTCCCCATGCTGGTGGTCAAGGAGCAGCTGTTTCCTATGGTCCACGGCAGCTTCATTGACCAGGTCCTGCAGGAGCACAAAGTCGAGCTGCGACCCACCACGCTCTCTGAAGAGAAGATCCTCATCCAGCTTCATAAACGAGCCTGCTCCTCCAGACTCAGGAGACTGATGTCCCTCAAACACCTGCCCGACGTCTATGCCGACGCGGTCAACCTTCTGTATTATGTCTGCGTCTGCAAACAGCTGGGTGAGTGTACATTCAACACAGACATACCGAGACAAACCACCATGGTTGCTACAGTTACAACACTGTAGCCCTTTAAACCATTAACACCCCACCCCCCTCCCCCCCACAGGTTTTGCAGTGAGTCCTCCATGTGCTAATTTCCCCGCAGCACCGGACACAACTGTGTGAAGAAATGTCTATAAGGCCAATGGCTTTAAAAATATTTTACAAGTAATTTAATACTACATATAAGCTATTATTTATGTGAATTAGCTAAGAAACAAAAAAATCTAAAGTATTCATATAAGATATAATATATCATCTCAGTAATTAGCGCAAACTATGTTCCTACTTGTAAAAAGATTTGTAATTTCTTATTATTAATTATGATGATTCATTTTGCTTGGTTTTATGAAAATCCCTGTTTCCTTAGTATAACTTTGATAGCATTCTAGGAGATCCCTTTCAGTACACGATGTGAACTGAACTTTTAGATATCATTATAAAGCATCATATTTCCTTCAAAGAATATTTTCTGCATTAATTGGCCCTTTTTGTAAGTAACCAATCAAAACAGAAGAACTATTCAATATAAAATCCATTTATTTTTTACAGAATCAACCTCATCTGACGTCCAAAAGAGAGTCCAGGTATTTTTTTCCTGTTGTCCCTCAATCTCACTACTCTTTTGCTTTTTTCCTGGTTTAGAAAGCGGGAATTTTTTCTTCTAACCTTCAGTAACAAATCACAAGAAGCTGCATGATTACACTGTGGGTGGGTTGAGGGGGAAAGGCGCTAAGCTGGGCTGCTTGGGGACATATGAATTTGTTGCCTACTTACAGCACTGTAGCTGAAACGGCGTAAGGCAGGCTGGTGGATGACATTATGAGGGGAAGGAAGTGAGAGGCCGCTACACACAAGAGGGATTAAGTGTGGCACTTTTTTTTTTTTTTTTTTTTTTTAGGTCAGAGATCTTTTCAGAAGATGGTGACTTCATCCTTTGTTGTACCATCTCTAACTAACCCACATCTACACTGCATACAAGTTGCATTAGGCAGTTTCTGAGAATATGAGTGTGTAATGTCCAAAGAACAGGACAATAGTATAACACCAGTCAAATCTCATGAAAAAAAAAAACTTCTTCCTTCCTCACCTGCCTGGCTGTGTTCGCCACCCTCTGCATTTCTGATAATCAAATCACTTTTTATTGTCACATCACATGTGCAGGCACACTGGCACAGCACATGCGAGTGAAATTCTTGTGTGCGAGCCCCACAAGCAACAGAGATGTGCAAACACAACAACACAAACGAGCAAAATACAAGAATGGCCAACCTGAAACTAATAAATATATGTACAATATATAATAGTGTATGCATTTCTGGATGTGTATACTAAATATTTTCCTACGTGTGTGTGTGTGTGTGTGTGTGTGTGTGTGTGTGTGTGTGTGTGTGTGTACACACATTTTTACAAATTAAATAGTAAAAAAATAAAATAAAATAATAATAATAATAATAAAATATATAAAATATACAGAGTTGAATATGTGCAAAACAAGTGGCATTTATATACAGTGTGGAGTGCATAATGTTGAAGTTCCAGTAGTGAAGCTGAGGTGTCTATGACGTGTTCATCAGTCTGATGGCCTGATGGAAAAAGCTGTCTCTCAGTCTGCTGGTACGGGACCGGATGCTGCAGAACCTCCTTCCTGATGGAAGCAGTCTGAACAGTTTATGGCTGGGGTGACTGGAGTCCTTGATGATCCTCCCCGCTTTCCTCAGGCACCGCTTCCTGTAGATGTCTTGGAGGGAGGGAAGCTCACCTCCAATTATCCGTTCAGAGCACCGCACTACTCGCTGGAGAGCTTTGCAGTTGTAGGCGGTGCTGTTGCCATACCAGGTGGTGATGCATCCAGTGAGGATGCTCTCAATGGCACAGTGATAGAAGGTCCTGAGGATGCGGGGGCTCATGCCGAATCTTTTCAGTCTCCTGAGAAAGAAGAGGCGCTGCTGCGCCTTCTTCACTGTTTTGTTTGTGTGTACTGACCACGTAAGATCCTCAGCCAGGTGTACGCCAAGGAACCGGAAGCTGCTCACTCTCTCCACAGCAGCGCCGTTGATGGTGATGGGGGTGTGTACTTCTCTGCACCTCCGGAAGTCCACTATCAACTCCTTTGTCTTTGCGACGTTGAGGGTGAGATGGTTGTCTTGACACCAGTGGGTCAGGGCGCTGACCTCCTCCCTGTAAGCCGTCTCATCACCGTTGGTGATAAGACCCACCACTGTAGTGTCATCCGCAAACTTCACAATGATGTTGGAGCTGTTAGTGGCTGTGCAGTCGTAGGTGTAGAGTGAGTACAGGAGAGGGCTCAGTACACACCCCTGTGGAGCACCAGTGTTCAGTGTGATGGGGGATGAGGTGATGCTGCCCAGTCTGACCACCTGGCGTCTGTCAGACAGGAAGCTAAGGATCCAGCTGCAGAGGGAGCTGCTCAGTCCTAGATCCTGCAGTTTCCTGTCCAGCTTCGAGGGAACGATGGTATTGAATGCTGAGCTGTAATCTACAAACAGCATCCTCACATACGTGTCTCTCTTCTCCAGGTGTGACAGGGCAGTGTGTAGTGTCAGGGCTATGGCATCATCAGTGGACCTGTTGTGGCGGTATGCAAACTGTAGAGGGTCCAGTGAGTCGGGTAGTGCAGAGCAGATGAAGTCCCTGACCAGCTTCTCGAAGCATTTGCTTACGATGGGGGTCAGGGCTACAGGTCGCCAGTCGTTCAATGAGGAGATGGTGGAGGATTTGGGTACAGGGACGATGGTGGCCATTTTGAAGCAGGCTGGGACTACAGACAGAGAGAGGGAAAGGTTGAAGATGTGCGTGAACACTCCAGCCAGCTGAGCCGCGCATGACTTGAGGACGCGGCCGGGAATCCCGTCCGGACCAGTAGCTTTGCGTGCGTTCACCTTCCTGAAGCACTTCCGCACATCCTCCTCAGACACAGTGTGCGCACTGACGTCATCCGCGGTGCGCACACTGTCCGGTCTCATGGTGTTCGCTGTGTCGAATCTAGCGTAGAATGCGTTTAGATCCTCACACAGAGAGGCCGTGGTCTGCGGTGTGCTGGTTTTCCCTCTAAAGTCTGTGATCGTGTTTAGTCCCTGCCACATACTCCGAGGGTTGTCAAACTGTTGCTCCAGCCTGTCCCTGTACTCACGTTTGGCTGCTTTGATCGTCTTCCGGAGTTGGTAATGTGCGTGTTTGTAGTCCGATGTGTTCGCGGAGGCAAAGGCGGTGTTCCGTGCCGCCAGTGCCGCGCGAACATCTCCGTTAATCCAGGGTTTTTGATTTGGGAAGGATTTAACTGTTCTGGATGGGACGACATCTTCCACGCATTTCCTGATAAATCCACAGACTGAGTCTGTGTATTCATCAATGTCTCTGGCGGCCACGTGAAACATTTCCCAGTCCGCGTGATCAAAACAGTCCCGCAGCGCAGACTCCGATTGGTCCGTCCAACAGTGCACCGCCCTCCGGGTTGGAGCTTCCTGTTTCAGCTTCTGCCTGTAGGCGGGCAGGAGCAGGATGGAGCAGTGATCTGATTGGCCGAATGGGGCGCGGGGGAGGGCTTTGTACGCATCCCGGAAAGAGGTGTAACAGTGGTCGAGTTGCCGGTTTCCACGTGTGTTGAAAAGGATGTGTTGATGGAGTTTTGGTGAGACTTTCTTCAGGTTTCCCTTATTAAAGTCTCCGGCTGTGATAAACGCTGCCTCTGGGTGTGCGGTTTCCTCGCTGCTGATCGCGCTGTACAGTTCCCTGAGTGCACGGTCAGTGTCGGCTTGTGGGGGAATGTAAACAGCCGTAATAATCACTGCTGTAAATTCCCTCGGTAGCCAGAATGGCCGGCACTTAATCATCAGGTACTCCAGGTCCGGTGAGCAGAAGGATTTGACCGGGTGCACGTTCGCATAATCACACCAGCTGTTGTTGATCATGAAACACACACCACCGCCTCTGCTTTTCCCAGTAAGATCCTGTGACCTGTCCGCGCGGTGCACAGAGAACCCCGGCAGTTGTATTGCGGAGTCCGGTACTTTGTCCGATAGCCAGGTTTCTGTGAGGCAGATCACGCAGCAGTCCCGCATCTCTCGCTGGAATGAGATCCGTGCCCGAAGCTCGCACAGCTTGTTCTCCAGAGACTGCATATTAGCCAGTAATAAACTGGGTAACGGTGGTCTGTAAGTGCGCCGTCTCAGTCGAACCAGAAGAATGCTTCAATCTTGTCACAAATATAAACTGATCAGACACACCCTTAAAACCAAGTTCCAAATATCGAACAGGTGCTCCCTGAACAGTTCTGACCCATTCCATCTCCGGGTGTCTTACAGTTTCTGGGACCAGGACGTGGGTTATCTAGATTGCAGGGTAGGTGTTGAGACTGGGTTAACATATCTGGGTTAAAAAAAAATCCAAATACTAATACAAACTTAAATCCCTTTCCCAGTCGTTTTAATGCTGTGGCTGATTAGTGTATACTTTCAGACTTCATCGTCATCACATTCAAGTATTCATGAAATGTTGCACATACTAAATAATAACAGTGCTCTCTCATTATAGGTGGGAAAAAAATGTTACATACATTAACTAAGTTAATCAACTTTATTTGAATTAAATATTTTGAGTTTTTATGTAGTTAGTTAAAAATACAAAGATTATAGCATATCAATAGAGTCGTCCTTTTTAAAAAAAAAAATTATTGTTGCCTTTTATTTTGTCTGTCAACAGCTTCGATTGTATTTGCTTCCTGAACCTACTGAACTTGGCCTAATTGAACTGCTGTTCACTGCTGACATAGGTTCACATGGTTTTGGAGCACTTGACTCTAGTGTCTGAACATTTCTGTTGCCCTCTTCTTGCCTCACTGCTGTTTTATCCGTGACTGATAGCACCCCTCGCAGCAGCTGACTTTTTCCCAGCCTTTGTGTTTATTCCCATAGCCTTCTCTTCTCATAGCCATCTTTGCTGTAAGGGTGTTTCGTGGTGGAGGATCATGATGTGCAAAAGCCGAAATCCTTAGGTTTAGGTGTGAAATAAGCTCTTTAGGAAACCAAGTATTTTATATTTCCTTGTCAGAAATCCTGAAAGTCTGTTTCTGACTTGCTTCTCACTTGTAACTGTTTCCCTGATCACTGCATAAATTCCTTTGCCTCTAATCTTCCCACTTTGTGAGGAAGCAGAATCCTATATTTATCTGCGATATTTCAGCATTTGTTTTGAGCTCTCTTTTTGCCATTTTCCCTGTGTTGCAGGATTAGATATGGACTCCGATCACAGGGAACAAGATGGAAGCTCTGAAGCGTCTAACAGCGGGAGGGTTCCTGTATTTTCTGACACCACTGCCTCCGCAGCCTCGCACTCAGAGTTGCAACCACAGAGATGTTCAGAGGATGAGGAAACACAATTGCATTTGAACAGGAATAAAACTAAAAGAAGAGTAAAGAGCCGTTCGAGGCGTACGTTTCTAGAAAACAGGTTGTCAGATGAGGAAGAGAGAGGGGATATGGACAAGGTTGTAGCTGAAAGCACTGTCAACACAACTGCAAAGAAAAACTGCAGTGCCCATGAGCCCCAGGAGAGTGATAATAAAGGGACTGATTATATGGTTTCAGAGCAGAATCCATATATTTCATGGATGTGTCCTTTAACACTGGACGAGCTATCCCCATTCCCGAGTGACGCAGAAACTGAGGGATCTTCCAGCAGGTGGCATGTTGGTCAGTCCTCACCATCAGTCAAATCTAAGGAAAACTCTAAGAATTGTTCAGGAGTCATTGTTAAACTGAGGAAGATACTTAGTGAAGGTCTAAAGAGAAAAAAAACTCGATACCAAGCAGTGTCAGAGTCGGAGACATCTGCTGATGCTTCCATCTCACAGACTGATGACGGGGAGAGTGTGATCGGTGAGGCTGACGTTCACAGGAGGACACCCAAAACAAAGCACAGGTGGGAGAGAACAGGAAGCTTCTCTCATGCTTTAAGACCCCTTGGCAGCTCTTCTAAAAGAAAACATAGATCACTTTTGAAGATCAAATACTGTCCCTACTTGTCTGCCTGTCACAGCGCCGAACACAGGAGGCGATGGGTCCTGCGTTCAGCTGTGCAGAGGGCTCAGAGGGCCATGAGGTTCTGCTACCCCGAGTTGGTGGGAAAGAGGATCCGCCACCTGTACGAGGAAGTTGACAAATCAGAGGTGTGGTACAGAGGGGAGGTGCTGCGCATCCACGAGGCTCACCCCAACCCCCTTAAGACCATATTTGAGGTCAGGTATGACAGCGAGCCAGAGTGGAAGTACTACCTCGAGCTTCTCATAGACTATAAAAAAGGCTGGCTCAAAATTGAAGACTAGTTTCCAGGCACGTACACACAATGCTATGACACCTCTGTGAGCGCAACGACAGCTGAGCATTTTTTTTTCTTAACTCACTTACGAAAGGTTCCTCGAGAATGAAGGTGAACTGGATTCTTTTTTTTTTCTACTTCTTCTTTTATATAAAATAATGAAGTCACCTAAAATTGCCTGTTATGTAAGCACAAAGTTGTGCTTTCTTTAGTGATGGGCTATGTTCAGTGTTTAGCTCATTATTATTATTATTTTTTTTTTACATTCTTATCATTTATGCGGTAACTTTATTTTAATAAATTAAATTTTGATGACATGAAAGAAATCACTGCCTCACTGTGCCCCTTTACTTTTATAAACTGCGAGCATCAGTGGAGTATTTTTTTAAGTCATCCTGACCTTTCTTTTGAAACAGTGCAGCAGAGGGAAATTAGTGGCTTGGCGTAGTTTGAATGAGCATTACTTTCAAGCACCTTACTGTACCGTAATGCGGTGCCAGTCACATATAGCATTAATGCAGAAAACTAATCTTGACCCTGATGATGGTGGTTGCCTTATTGTAAGTAAAGACCGGTGATGAATTAAATGGAAAAACTTTGACCCTTATAGTGACGCAAATTTACACTGCAAATCAATGCAAAGTTGCTCTGAGCCGCCACCTTTACCCATTTCTGTTCAGATGGAAATGGTCTCTTTCAAGATGACAGTGCCCCTGTACACAGGGAACAAGGGTTTCACTGAGTGGCTGATGAGAATGATGTAAATAATATATACTATGGTTGACGTAACCAGCTGGACACCTATGGATGCGCTCTTGGATGCTCCCTCAACCACCATCAGCAAAATACAAAATGAGTGAAAGCACTAAAGTCAAAACACTGAATAACTTTGAGAAGCTTGGTCCAGTCCATTCAGTAGAGGAAGCTCCTTTAATTTTTCAACCCTTTGTAGTTTTTGTGTTGAAACTGCTCAGGTTTCAAAAACACAAGCCGAGTGTGCTGTATACAGTCAGTGTGAAACTTATGACTGAACCTCAAATCGTGGTTTCATTTTGTATGATTTTCCTACTTCTGCAGACTGAATTAAAACATTTGTCTCACCATCGTGTTTTGTCACTTCTCAACTCTAAATATTCAAGAGAAGGGAAAAAAACAATGTTAAGACTTCTTGTAAAGCTATAATGTGTTCCTAAACGAATGAATTGAAACCTGATTAAAGCAGGATGATTATGTTAGTTTGAATCATACTGTTAGAATCCTCAAAGAACAGGCCAAGGAGAACGAGCGGAAGCAATCTTCCACATCAGCTTATTAATCAACCATACACCCAGAGTGATGCTGAAAAGCTAGTTTGTGTATTTATTACTTCTAGGCTGGACTATTATAATTCATTATTATCAGGCTCTCCTAAAAACTCAATGAAAAGCCTTCAGTTCATCCAAAATGCTGCAGTGAGAGCGTGCATATTTCTGCCATATTGGCTTCTCTTCATTGGCTCGCCCGGTAAATCCAGAATTGAATTTAAAATCCTCCTCACATACAAGGTCAAGCAGCATCTTATCTTAAAGAACTCATAGTACTATATCATGCCAACAGAGCATTTTGCTCTCAGACTGCTGGTTTACTTGTGGTTCCTAAAATATTCCAGAGTAGAATGGGAGGCAGAGCCTTAAGTTTTCAAACTCCTCTTCTGTCGAATCAGCTCCCAATTCAGATTCAGGTGACAGACACCCTCTCTGCTTTTATGATTAGGCTTAAAACTTCCCTTTTTGCTAAAAACAATTTCAACGCTTAGTTACTTTGCAATAGGCTTAAAGTTGCTGGGGGCTTCCCATGACACACTGAGCATTTCTTCTTAACTCTGTCCTTATACACCATTTTCATTTAATCACTAGTTATGAATTTTGGGTCCTCTCTTCCTCCCCTCACCCCCAACCAGTTGTGTCAGATGACTGCTTTTTCCCAAGCCTGATTTTGCCCAGAGTTTCTTCCTGTTAAAAGGGAGTTTTTCCTTCCCACTATCTCCAAGTGCTTGCTCAAAAGGGGTGTTTGATTGTTAAGGTTCCTATGTCTTACTGTTGGATCTTTAACTTGTACAAAGTACCTTGAGACAAATGTTATTGTTTGGTGCTAAATATGGATAAGCTGTCAAAAATAATGCGTTCTGTGTCACACCTTCCATTTTAACACCATGCATTTGACGTTGAAACTCACAATTAGTAATCATGTTTGTCAGAACTGGTGTCTTTGTCCCCATCATGTGGCTGAAAATGTAACTCTTACATTCACACTATACTGTTAAAAATGCTCTTTATTTTAAAAATGCAATTCCAGGGATGGACTTGGTTTATACCAGTGACAGTACAACAGTGGAAGTCTTCATAATGACACACTTTCAAAACACCTCAGACAGTTAAATGAGTGGTGCTGCAAAAATAAAATCGCCCCCCCCCCCCCCCAAAAAAAACAAAAAAATGTTTCTAACATTTTGCACTTTAATATTTTCATGTAAAACAACTAACTCCACCCCCAAACATTTTTTACACTACCAAGACATCTTTAATAGTGCAAATTGAAGATATTTATAAAACTATTAAAAGTCTTTTGGATGTCAATTTAATGTGAGTAGCTGCTTCTGTTACTCCATCCGTTAAGCTGAGATGTTCATGAACTACTAGCAGACACAATGAAAACCCTAGAGAGCACATTAGCCTAATGAGCAAAGCTACAGCTGGTGTTACTGCAAGACAGCTTGGAGAAAACAGCCCATCTTTTATCCATTCACCTTGTGTCATCATAAGTTTGGGATTTGAGAGAATTAAAATGACATAAAAACAAAACAAAACCACCTGATTGCTATATAACACTCTGAATAAACTAAAAAAAAGTTTAAATTATTATTTAAAAGTTATCAAATTAATTCCATGTCATTTTGGAAGACACTCTGGCAAGGTCTGCAGAACACAACACTGCTTTAAAAAAAAAAAAAAAAAAAAAGGGGGGGGGGGGGGGGGGAATTAGTGACTCATGGATGTTAAGGTAATTAAGATGAGAGAAAACCTACTCTAATGACTCACACAGTACTCCAAAAAATTAGATTTGTCATGACATTTATTCAAATAAACAATACAGTTTATAATTTGCTAGGATAAAATAATGCGTTTGAACACATAAGAAGCATTTGGGAAAGAATTCCCCAAAGATCTGAAACTGGGGCAAAGGATGTGTTTCAGTGATGGCTGACACTTTGGTGTCATCTTCAGACTCGTATCACTGCATGTATAATCGCGTCCCCTCCAGTCAGTCTTTCTGAAGACTGCCATATTTCAGAGAACAGATGAACAAGCATTTACAAGCAGAGAGCTTGACAACCAGAGCAACCACCGCATAGAGCAATGCAAAATCTTGAGGGGAACTGACATTTCAATGCCAAAACCTCAACACACGTGCGAGAGGAAAAAAAAACAAAAAAACACAACAAAAAAAATGCAGTCTTTAATGAAAAAGCATAACAGCTTTACAAAACACTCCTACAACCTTTAGAAGTTTGTCCCATCTCCCTCAGCTCCTTAAGGATCACATGTCCATCTGTGTAGCTCAATTAAAGCAATGTTCAGTCTCACTGCAAGGCAAGAGAGTTCCTGAATGGAGATGATGCCACTACCACCTCCATTCCAATATTCCCTGCAAGAGTGATGCAGATGCCTGACCCTGTTTGACAGTGATCGAGCCCAATTAGCAGCAGTGCAACGCCGCGCTGTCAGTACATTCCATTACCCTCTTTCAATTCTCAAGGTGCAAGCTGAGCTACCTCAAGCCACGTCAGGAAAGAGGGGGAGAGAAAAGAGAAAAAAAAAAAAGAAAAAAAAAAAGGAGTGAATGTCACTCAGTTTGGCTCTTGCAAATAATTAGTAATGTTCTTAAATGTTAAACACCTCCAAAAACAACTAGGGGGGTACAACAAAAGGTTAGCATAGAGAGACACTGGGCCGGTGCGTTCTACCTCACCTCTGACCTGTAAAACTTTATCCTGCTCCTCTGTGCACTTTCACTGAGTCCTTTATGTGATTACCTGGAAACTAAAGCCAATTCTGTCAGTCTCCATGTTGAGTTACTGGTTAGGTATAACTTATGACTGCTCTGAAGGGACTGCAGATGACAGGACGAATATCTTATTGCCAAAGACCTCCAAACATCAACAGTCTGTGGAGAGTAGACAGACTCAACCTACATGGCAAAAGCACGGTAAAGAATAAATATTTGAAAATTATGCAAACACGTGCCACTCCTGCTCTTGAACTTCCATGCATATGGACTATTTACAAATTGAAAAATACAGACTCGCTATTTTGTTCTTTTTATGTTTTTTTTTCTTCCTTTTTTCCCCCCCCTGAAATGTCTTTGCCCCTTTGCAATCAGCCTATCAACATTCAGCCACTCAGACAAGGATCTTTACCACATATTGCAGACATGGCCAGGACAATTAAAGCTGTGTTGAAAACATTTTCACACTGATGGGAAAACAAAAGTCAAAATCAAAACAGAGTAAAAGATTCACAAGCAAAAAACAACAACAAAAAAAAAAAAACATGAGGAAAACAAGTTCAGGGGAGGTATTACAATACAAGCCAAAAGGATGTATTTGTTTAATATGGATCTTCTGCTTGTTCAACCCTCCACTCTGTTGCTAACAATACTGTAGTACACATTTTTTTATTACTCTACCCTTTATTTAAATATAATTTACTTTGAAGATTTTGTTAAACAAATCCAGAAAAAAAATGATGCAAAAGTGGTTGGTTTGCCAAAGGAGAGGCGGCAGAAGGCCTGTGCTGCCCTGTTAAATTGCATCAGCGCTCTAGTTTGTCAAGATACTCAAGAGTCCGTTGCATTGGGACGTGTTCTCAATCCTCAATGTACTCCCACAGGTCCTTCTCATAGCCTTCATGCACGTGCTGTAGCAGCACTCTTCGCCTGCTCTCACAGTATCTACAGACACAGGACAAATTTTAAGCTCCAAAACACACAAAGTCAGCCATGGCATGCACCAGTACAGTTCTTCCTTCACTGACCTGTACTTGTCTTGTACTTTTTGCTTGATGTCCTGCAAGGAATCCTGGGAGATGTCCCTCTCTAGGTAGCCTGACAGCACCTCGGTGGCATTTTCCAGGTCTGCCTGGTTGTTCTGATGAGTGATAATTGCATTATAATCAGATAAGCAACGTTCCACTATATAATAGAGCTAAAGGAACAAATGTCTAATCTATGAGAATTTCTAATAAAGTAATTAAAAAACAAAAAAAAACAAAAAACAGCTCTTCAGCACTTAGTTCATCCATGAAGATCAAAACTGTGTGAATGAAAGAGGGGGAGAGACGAACACAGCTTCCACAAAAGTCGAAAGCTAAAAGGTGTTACATCTGGGGTTGGTGAGGTGTCCAGTTTCGTTCGTATGCCATGTTGGATTCATTCATGCCTGCTGCAAATAATGCTACCAAAATTTTCCAGCACGATAGTAAATATCTCATATAAAAAAGGTACAATCACACTAGTGTATCTGAGCCAAAAACTGCCCTACCTCAAAAATAATGGACTGGTTGTTCTTCTTGAGGTAGAAGGCGAAGACATAAGTGAACATGAGTGTGGAGCGGCACTGGCACAGCACATCCACAGCCTTCTTCAGAAACTGCACCTCAATCCAGGACATGTTGTGCTGCTGCATTTCCTCCATCTTCTGCTTGACCTGAGCATAGAGCTTGTGCTCAAAGCGCAGACTCTGCATGTGGTTCATGTAGCGGTTGCAGTAGAACAGGTACCGCTGCAAGGCTGCCCTGGAGCGCTGCACACACACATACACACACAGCATGGACTTCCTTTACTGTGAGCACGCTCATCTTTACTTATAATAGACTGTCACTCTACTTTCTCGATGGGCACTGGAATATCAGAGACATATACTGAAATGTCTCAACTGTTTGTCAGGTCTGAATCATCATGTAATTATCAGCTTGCTGTACAATTCTTTATAAAACGATATCCAATATACAGATATATTTTAGTTATTGTAAACTATAGAAATGTCATGTTATTTATTTAATCATGGTTTTTCTCCTTCAAGAATAACTGTAATTCATTTTTAGATGTAAGCGTTAACTGGAACATAAACCATGCTTGGTACAACAGTTGAGGCTACTTGATTTTATACATCTGGCAAATAGAAGAACGTACAAAAATTTTGAAGCTTCAATATAACTGATTACCTCTTGAGCATCTCTGGCTGCCTTGGCATCATCTTCATTGTAGCGATTGCAGTTGTACCTGAAATATTAAAAATATATAACTGAGATGAAAAGAGTAATGTTCTTCTCTCTGATAAGCTATACTATGTGTGTTTAAGGTGGTCAAATTCACATTCATATGGCACTCTAACACAGAAAATCGGAATTTTAATCTCTACATCTTTTAGGGCCATTAAAAAAAAAAAAACCAAACAAGTGATGATGGAGGAAGTAAGAAACCTGAGCTGTCATTTAAGTGTAGCGAAAAACAACAACAACAACAACAACAACAAAAAAAGGTGGAAAAAGTCATCCCCTGTTCTGACATTTCCAGCAGACACTAAAACAAAAGACTCCACATAACAAGCATGTGAGCTAGTGATTCTCACCAGGCTGAGCCGTGTGGTTCCCATGGACCCAGACAGACCCAGCAGAACTCAGCTTTGCAGTTCTGGTTTCGACAAACCATATGATTGCAGCCACCATCTTTCTCAATGGTCACGTGGCATTTTGGACATTCCTGTGAATGAAATTACATTAATTTTATTTAAAAACAGTAATTCAAGGAAATGATTCATGCTATAGACTGAGAAAAAGGCTGCAGAAACAAACGAAGCAACAATGGGCAAGGCCCTGTAAAACTGTAATTCATAGATATGCACTGATGATTGTAAACATTAATTGTCAACAACTGTCAGGTCTGTAAGGTGTGCACACTTTATGACAGGTTATGAGCACACAAATATGTGACAAAAATATAGGGACTTCAACATTGTTTAATCCTATTTAAACTTAATACATAACATGAGAGAAATCCACACCTTGGTATTTGCTGCAATCCAGTTTGAAGTTTCACTGTCATCATCACATTTTTTAATCCATTT